>NC_064430.1:13792500-14092500 GCF_023375975.1 Astyanax mexicanus | reverse complement strand
GTTTTAGTCACATCCACAGTGTTGCTGTTGTGAAGCACCAAACGCTGTTACACTGCCCCCATGTGGAGGAGGCTGTTAGGCGTGAGCAAGTGACCCATGTGGTACTGCACACCACAAAATGATCTCCTGGGGACCATCGAAACCTCACAATGTTCCTACAAGGTTATTTTTGGCATTCTTCCACCAATCTAGGAACATCAAAAAACAGAATACTGCTGAGACCAGTATTGATGTGTGATGGTAGCCGTATTGACAGGTTGCTGTGCACTGAAAACCCCAGGGACACACACACACACAGAGAGAGAGAGAGAGAGAGAGAGAGAGAGAGAGGCTGCTCCAAAATGAGCTTTCAATCTAAACTGTGTGATGAGAAACAAAACGAATGATTTCAGTTTTAATGATTTAAATAGCAGTTAAATTCTGCCCTCAGTGTGTTAATACAGATCAGACACACAGCTGTTTAAGCTGATTTCAAACCTGCTGCTTTTGTCTCTCTTTTTATTACACACACACACATACACACGTGCCAAACGTCTCAAACTTTTTCAAATGGCCTTTTCTCAGTAACTTTTCTCAGGCTTTTTCTCACAATACTGTGATTCTGTGGTTCTCAATATATCACAAGACAATCATCTACGATACTTCACAGCATCTGCGTTATTGAAGAGGATAAAGTATTCCTAAATAATTAAATACTGGGGCGCCAAGTGGTCCAGCGGTCTAAAGCGTTGCTCCTCTGACCGGGAGATTGCTGGTCTGGATCCAGGTCATGCAGCTTGCCATCGGCTGCCAGAGCCATGAGAGAGCATAATTGGCCTTGCTCTCTCTGGGTGGGTAGACAGCGCTCTTTTCCCTCATTACTTCTATGGTGATGTCAGCATCAGCAGCAGTTCGAAAAGAGACGGTGGCTGACGTCACATGTATCGGAGAAGGCATGTGCTAGTATCTACCCTCCTTGTGTTGTGGCATCAGCTGTGATGGGAGAAATACTGTACATCTGAGTAGCAGCTGAATGGGTGTCAGAAATTAAGGATTTCTTGGTGACAGTTTCACTTTTTATTTTTGATTTAAGGATTTGTTACATATATTTTTCCTTAATGGAGTTGTAGGATCTCTGAAGGACACTGTAGGATTACTGAATACAACATAAACGTTTATGGTAGAGATATGTTCTCTGTAGGAAAAGAAATATCAGTAATTTTAAAGAAGGAATAAAGCCTAGTGTACATTAGAAAGGACATTCATATGCAATTAAATAATGATTGACATTATATTGGATTTATACTCTTTTTTTAAAGAGGTATCAGCTTAAAATTCATTGTGATGTTCCAATGACTTGTAATTAGACGAGTAGCATCACCAGTATTGCTACTCCAAGCTCAGAACGGTAGGAACTGCACTACAAATCTTTGGTAAAGTGGGCAGGGAAAATGTTTGCAAAAACACTGCAAATCGTATTTGTGTTAAATCCTGTAATATTAAATTACTACCTCAGTCCACATGCTTCTTTCCCTTTTAGATTCCCTGGGTGACCTTTGCTAGTGGCTCAAAGCGCAAAAATCAAAAACATCCTAACAGTAGGGTTAAACAACAAACAAAACAATAAAAAAAGCAAATTCTTGAATAATTCTGCTTTAAGACTAGGCTGGAAAATGTACTACAAACCAACATTGAGGTGGTGCTAAAAGGGTCAGCAGTTTAATGAAGGATTATAAAGTTAAATGAGCTCTCATATATTTTAATGAACTCTCACTCAAACATAATTCTTTCTGCAGAGCAAAACAATGTGCAGCAGTCAGTGTGTCAGTCACCTTTAATTATTTGAAAAAGAGATGTAAAATATTGTTCTGGAAATAGAACAGCAGGAAGGCATTACACTGCCCTCCAGTTTCAACAGTGTTAATGAAACAGAACACTATTTGTGCCTGAAAAGTAAAATGTGAGCTTTAATGAATGAGTACCGCCATTGAGACTTGACATTTGTTGTAACACATACTTGTCCTATTGTATGCGATTGGCAGTTTATCTACAGAGCAAACAAGACAAAAGCAATGTCATGTCTTAATTGACAGATTAAATAAAGGTCTGCGTTTTGGGCTTTTTACTGTTTACTCTTTGGTAGTAGAACTTTTTATTTAAAAAACTCCTATTTTCATGCCTGTTTGTGTGGATATAATTGTTGCTGTGCAGAGATTACTTCCTTCAAGACTCTCGTCTTTCCTCTGGAGGTGCCCTCACCCCCTCCCTCTCCCGTATTCCACAGTGTGCAGAATCAGCAACAGCTAAATGAGGCCTTATCAATGGCTACAGATACCCTGACCTGTTCATTTAAAATATTTATAACAGAGAGAGAGAGTTACTCTGTCTTATGAACTGGGCTCAGAATGAGCTTTTTGAACAAATGTAAAATTGGAATTGTAACTATGGAGTTGCAAACTGATACTTAATGACTTCCGAACTTCCAGAGATGCTCACTAGATGCACTCAGAAATCCACTCATAATCAGTTTTTTTTATTATTATTTAAGAAGTATTTCTTACACTGAAGAACAAATTCTAAAATCTAAAATTGAACTAAGGTTTTTAGCTCAGTAATGTTATTTCTCAGACCTTTATACTCTTAACCCAGGAGTATTCTCACATTTCTTAGTCTGTGAATAAGTGAAAACAGACCTTACCCATAAATAAACAAAGCATGTTTATCACAGCACCCACAAGTTGATGACAAAACACCTTTGGAGAGATGTATGTTTTCATATTGTGGCTCGTCACCGCATGTAGTTTGGTTTTTAGATGATGTTCACTTTTATCAAGAAGACGCGCACCTGAGAGAGGGTGCTTTTCATGGCAGGGGTGCTGAATTCGGCACAACACCGCCATGTTTGTTTACAGGAATATCTGCATGAGCAGTGAGTAATAATGTAAGTGTGCTTGGGCACAGATTGTTTAAATGCATTGTGAGTGCAGGCCAGTGTGGGATTAGGGAGGGGGCAGAACCATGCTCCAGCATGATTCAACCAAACCTGGCAAACCTGGTGAGTACACCCTTATTTTATGAGTTTATTGGCTTGTTGCAAAGCAAAAATCTTATTTTTATTTCTGTAAGTTTTCCACCATCTGATTTTTCCACAATCTGTTCTGCAGTAATAAGATTGTGAAATGTGTAAGGGAACTACATAGAATATCTTTTCTGTGAAATATGGTTAAAATTTCATGTTCTAAGGACATTATCTGACTAATGTTCTACTGAGAACGGACTTTTCGCACTCCCAACAACATAACAATGGTACTCCATGAGTTACAAATACCAGACAGACCTCATTAGGACATTCTGAGGGATCTTAATGCTCGGCTGTAGTTGGAATTTGCTGAGTGACCTACAGTACTACAATCCATACCATGACATCTTGCTATTGCCATTCAACCAATGGTTGTTTTGGAGTGAATTGTTTTAAAATGGCTGTAAATACTGCAGGGTTTTTTCATTATTAGGGTTTAAATTATTAGCATTGTTTTTATGTGTCTCCCAAATGTTCTGCTTAGCTTATATTACAGCTACAGAGATGAGCAGGTGGTAAGAGTCACTTCAGCAGCCTCACAGCAGTCTGTAAATGTGCGAACATTTCTCTCACAACAGAGGTGTTGTCTGTTTGTCTGTTTCTCACAAAATAAACAAGTAATAAAATGCTGGAATTTTCTCTGTGGGATTATCTGACAGCCAACAGCTCTGTGATGTTCATATCTTCAGTAGAATGATTTACATTGCCCTCAAACAGATTCATATACACTACACTGAGAGCAATATATATATTTCTTTTTCAAATAGTGCTCCTTCGCACCATAAAAAAGAAATGGGAAGATCAGATAGATCTGTAAATCATAGTAATGGATGGGTAAAGGAAAAGAACTGGGGAGACAAGAAAAAAAAAATCCTTTAAAATCCACACAATGGCTGGATGTTAATCTACACAGATGTCTCTCCTGAAAACTGTTTATTTGGGTGAGTAAAGCACTTTCGTTTATTTACAGTAATCTTAGATTTACAGATTTTCCCTGCTTACTAAGCTTAATAAGCAAACATTTCAAGATTTTCACTAAGGCTGTGTGTAGCAGCATTAGCATTAGCAGCTAAATGCTAGCACAAGCCGGGTTATCAGCTAATGCCACCCAACAGCGCTAAACTTAGGAACCCTGAGTTTTCAATAAGCCAGGACGATATTAGCTAGGGGTTAGTCCCATGTAGCTTGTTTTAACACAGTAAACATGTTGGCTACAGGCCGATTATACTCAACTTTGAATGACAAAAGAGCTAATTAGTGCTTAGCGTGGTTAGTAGGTAATGCTAATGCTTCTCCAGCAGTGCTAGCTGGGGTTAGCTGCAGCCTACAGGCCGATAATACTCAACTCCGAGTGCGGTTAGTGGCTAATGCTAATACTGTTCCAGCCTCGGTGCTGAAGAAACTTTTTTGATACTTTTTACATACACAAGACGCAGCAGATTATAAGACGCACTATCGATTTTTGGAAAAATTAAAGGAATTTAAGTGTGACTTATAGTTCAGAAACTATGGTACTGGAACTACAGCATTTATGTTATATGCAGTAATTGCCTAGAAGCTTACAAACTAATATTCTGCCATTTTTTCCACTGAGGATTAAAAAAAACAAGACAAACTGAAGAGTTCCCATCAGCATTTATCACTGCACCAGTTAAGCTCAGCAGTGAGTGTCCACTCATCTAAAGAGCCACCCTCATCCAAAAATAGACCAGAAGACACTCTGGTTTAAGCAGCAGTGAAGATTTGTGTGCTGCTAAATTGGATCTATATCTGCTAAACGCCCAGTCTTATTTGTAGCCTTCTAACCCAAATGATTTTCCATTTGATTTGTATAGAGATGTGCTGTATTTCACTTCTACAGCCCTCTCAAAATGTATGGCACTACCTCTGTGTTAATTCTGCACTCCTTTTACTACTACTTCTCATCCTATCCTGATAACTGGATTCAGGCTTGGAGACACATCAACACAGCTTCTTTAACAAATGTATCAGGTAAGTCCTAACCCTGCGTTCACACTGGAAAGCGACAAAGCGACAGGCGACCATTCATTTCCTATGGCAGGGCGCGATTTGTCGCCGCGACACGCGAGAGGCAACAAGCGACAAAGCGACAAGCGACACGGAGATTAATTTTTCTCAACTTTATGCAAATGAATTATGACTCGGTGAAGCGACATTCTAACCCGATTGGCTCCTAGCTTTTCTTTGGACCAATCACAAACAAGGCGGTTCAACGTCCGGTTCATTCTGTTGAACGGGGTGGACCCGCATCAATCTACGGGAACGGCTGCGTTTCCAGCGCAGTTAAATCACAGAAACGCCCAAGAGTCCAGCAAGTTTGGGAGTTATAGCTGGAGAATAAAGTGGCCAAGCGATTCCTTTTTTGTGCCTTTTTTCTTGTCGGAGGCTGGACCATAATAAACGCGGGCGTTGAGCTTGACACGCCCACAAGCGACAAACGCTGGGCGACACAAGCGACTCGTCGCGTTCCAGTGTGAACGCAGGGTTACCCTGTAATCAATGCATTAAAATAATAATAAAATAATAGTGAATAAAACTCTCTCTGTACTGTTCTACATTGTACCAGCATACCACACAACACTAGCTCAGCGTGAGAGCTTCTCCCGGCTGGAACACAGCAAGGTTAATCACATCGGGGGTTTGTTAACCCTGAGCTGATTTGAGAGAAGACTGGAGCACTTCAGGATGACTAAGATGAGAGACAGAGGCAGCATGAGAGGAGGATTAGAGCTGAAGTCAGGGAGAGGTGAACTGCCTGAACAATGAAACTCAAAGTCAGGGCATGAAAGAGGCCAGAGAGTATTGACCGGTTAGCTCAATACCTCAAAGCCATGTATGTAAGAGGAGAGTGGAGCGAAAAGGAAGAAGGACAAACCAAAAACTTTGGACGGGATGATGAGCATGACCTGAAACATACACTGTACACGTTGTTTGTGCTCTGTGCTCTGAACTAAACTCTTCAAAAAGAAGGTGTCAAAATGGTTATTTTGAGTGGGATTTAAAGCTATTTCTGTAGACATTCAATGGATGAATATTTTAAGAGCCATATGGTGAAGATGTTTGAGTGTGGAAAACCTCTTAAAGTTTAAAGAAGCTACACATAATGTAAAAGTTTACTTCACACTGTAACTGTTGTGTTAACTACGTAAAAAGGTTTTAAAAGCCCCTGGTGGGGTGAAAAGGCAAGACAGGGGGTCATGCATGCCTGGGGGAAAATTAATTATTTATTAATCTTATTTTTTTTTCACATTGGAACAGTAAACGCAGAAAATTTGCTGCTGAACGCTTAACCACATTGTTTTTAATTGTATTCACACTGCAGACAGATTTTTTAGTGTTGTAGTCAAGACCGCTAGAGCCGAATCCAAGTTAAGTAAAGACTTTTTAGTAGTTAAGTCAGGAAAACACGAGACAAGACCTGATTAAAATTTAAAAATAAAAAAAATGTTATTATCAAATGTAAAAACAATCACAATTTGTCCTTAAACAAAAACTATTTGAAAAATGATGGAAAGGAACATTTTGAACAGTTCTCTCCCTGGTAACATTAGAGTGTTAGCTATCTCGTTGCTAAGAATAGCTAGCTTGGCGTTAGCTTTAGTTCTCTCCCCAGTAACATTAGTGTGTTAACTAGCTCTTCACTAAAGTTAGCTAGCTCGTCGCTAGATTTATTTTCTCCCCGGTAACATTATTGTGTTAGCCAGCTCGTCACTAAGGTTAGCTAGCTTATCACTAGCTGTAGTTTTCTCCTGGGTAACAGTGTGTTAGCTAGCTTATCACTAGGATTAATTAGCTTGTTGCTAAGGTTAGTTCTCTCCCAGGTAACATTAGTGTGTTAGATTGCTATTTGTTAAGGTTAGCTAGCTTGTTGCTAAATTTAGCTAGCTCGTCACTATGGTTCGTTTTCTCCCCAGTAACATTAGTATGTTAGCCAGCTTATCACTAAGCTTAGTTAGCTTGTTGCTAAGGTTAGTTCTCTCCCAGGTAACATTAGTATGTTAGATTGTCACAAAGCTTAGCTAGCTTATCAATAAGGTTAGCTAGCTCATCGCTAAGGTTAGCTAGCTCGTCGCTCAGGTTAGTTCTGTCCCAGTAACATTAGTATGTTAGTTAGCTCGTCACTAAGTTTCGCTAGATCGTCAATAAGATTAGCTAGTTTGTCGCTTAGGTTCTCTAGCTCATCGCTAAGGTTAGTTCTCTCCCCAGTAACATTAGTATGTTAGCTAGCTCGTCACTAAGGTTAGCCAGCTCATTGTGTAGGTTTTAGGCACATTGAGAAATGACTGATTCGGTCTGAAAAGTAACAGAACAAGGTAAGTTACTAATTACTGTCACTCAACATTTGGCATTTTAGTGTAAAATATTGGTTTGATATTTTTATTGTTATCTATTTCAGCATATTTAAAAAGGCAATGTATGCAATCCTGTTCTGCACAAAGGGTCACATATTCACTCAAGCAACCCAGGAGTAAAAGCTCTGCATTATCATCTAGCTATCTTCTCTGACCACATGGTGACCACCTTACACTTAACTCTAGAGTCACTGCAGTGACCTAACAGACCAGCTAAGCCTCAATTAGCGTTTTTATTTCAGCTTTAGGGCATGACATCAACAGTTAGTTAGCACCGTTGAGACACATCACTGTGACTGCATGCAAATAACACATTACTATTCAGAGTAAATCTATCTAATGCAGCTGTAATCCTCTATTTTATACCAGCAGCTCAGCTGAGATTCCACAAGCAAGCCTCTTCTAGTCTGGCCTGGAAAATAACTCTGTATCCTCAGAGAAACTCTCACCTAATGCACCAGGCTACACTACAGCATAATTGGCCCGGTTTGAGACCGATTCGCTCTACTCAATAACAGAAAAAAGTCTCCTGATTTCAGGTTGATTGTAAACAATGATTTTCCCAGAGTATCATGTAGTATGTAGTATGGAGTCTATAATCCAATCTTTAATGCATTGATTGTCTCCTAGAGCTATCGGTTTCACTGCATATCATTCTCCAATGGTCAGATCCCTACTGGACCACCACAGACCAGCTATTATTTGGATCGGCACTACAGTGAAACTGACATGGTGGTGGATCAGATACAGCAGTGCTGTTGGAGTTTTAAACACCTCAGTATTACTGCTATACTGAGAATATGCCACCAACAGCACTAGAAAATGACCAACACAAACTGTGCAACAACAGATTCAGAGCTTTTATCTCTGATACTTTTACAAATATAGCTCTGGAAAAAATTAAGAGAACATTTCAGTTTCTGAATCAGTTTCTCTAATTTTGCTATTTATGGGTATATATCTGAGTAAAATCAACATTGTTGTTTTATTCGATAAACTACGGACAACATTTTCCTAAATTCCAAATAAAAATATTGTAATTTAAAAGCATTTAATTGCAGAAAATGAAAAATGGCTGAATTGAAAAAAAAATGCAGAGCTTTCAGACCTCAAATAATGCAAAGAAAACAAGTTCATATTCATAAAGCTTTAAGAGTTCAGAAATCAATATTTGTTTTTTATTCACAGTTTTCATGCATCTTGGCATGTTTTCCTCCACCAGTCTTACACACTGCTTAAGGATAATTTGATGCCACTACTGGTGCAAAAAAATAAGCAGTATAGCTTGGTTTGATGGCTTGTGATCATCCACCTTTCTGTTGATAATATTCCAGAGGTTTTCAATTTGGTAATTAATAGGAGTGTCTAATAAAAAGAGTGGACAGTAAGTGTACAAAGTGTTTAACCCAAAGCGTACAAAGTGTTGGACTTTTTTAAGTTTGGACACACCTTCTCATTCAATGTTTTTCTTTCTTTATTTATTTAATTTATTTTCTACATTGTAGATTATTTTAATAGCATTAAAACATCTTCAATATTAAATTTACAATAAAAAAAATCATAAAAAGAAAGAAAATAAAAAGCACATTGAGAAAAAGGTGAGAAGAGGTGTATTTAAACTTTTGACTGGTACTGTATATAATGGAGAGCTATCATGCATGGTAATAACAGCAGTGGGCAACATCCTCTGCTACCACCATAACAACAACAACAACAGCAGCAGCAGCAGCAAGTGTGTTAAATTAAACTGCAAATTTAAAATGACTACTCAGCACCACTAATGCAATAATCCAACACACACACACACACACACACACACACAAATACACACATACAGCACAGCTTATTCATTAGGTCTATACCCTGGGCCACACAAGCAGCTAAACAAAGTGGAAATCAATGGCACTGAAGGAGCTGATCAGCTCATGGCCAAAGACGTGCATAAAGAGGTACACACTCACACACAATTGAGTGAAAGGGGCTCTCAGGGATGAGTCTGTGCATGTGTTTGTTTCCAAGGCTTTGTATTATGTGTTGTTTGGACTAAAGGCTAGATGCTCTAACCCTTTAAATGCCAGGTTTCAGGCACAAATTGAACAAATCTGATTACATGTTCTGTTCAGGACATTTTCTCATGGATTTTGCTCTGCTTGTTAGGGGAGAGAGGATAAATTACAGGGATTGTCTGAAAGCTGTGCTGTTGGGAGACTTGCTTTAACAATAGGGTCAGTCAGAGTGGCTAGACTAGAAGCCTAGAAGATGTCCTGAAAGAATATTCTTAAAACTCCCATAGTACACTGCCTGGCCAAAAAAAAAAGTTGCCTCAAAAAAAAAAAGGTCATACTCTAATATTTTGTTGGACTGCCTTTAGCTTTGATTGCAGCATGCATTCACTTTGGAATTGTTTCAATAATCTTCAAAAGTCACAATTTATTTTAATCTAGTGTTAAATTAATTTTCACCAAGATCTTGCAGCATTGATGATGGTAGAGTCTGACCGCTGCACAAAGCCTTCTCCAGCACATCCCAAAGATTCTCAATGAGGTTAAGGTCTGGACTCTGTGGTGAACTCTCTCAATCCATGTGTGAAAATGATGATCTCATGCTCCCTGAATCACTCTTTCACAATTCCAGCCCAGTGAATCCTGACATTGTCATCTTGGAATATACCCGTGTCATCAGGGAAGAAAAAATCAATTGGTGGAATAACCTGGTCTATATTCAGTATATTCACAAGTGTGTTGGGGAAGAGCCTGTGTTAACAAATCGCCCCAAGATAGCAATGAACATCTGATCATTACCACTTACTGCACTGTTTACTGCAGGTGTAATACCTTATATGACGTGGATTTAAGGAAGGCCCACATAATTTTGGATATGGAATATCAAATCCATCTAGCACCCACCATCAGGCCTCACTCAAAAACTGATAAAAAAAAGATTGCCTTGCCAAGAGCATGCTGACCTCTCAGATGACACTTTTCAACAGTTTTTTTTTCATCTCATATGAAAAATAAAACTTAAGTGAGTAATCTTTAAAAATGAGAAAAATAACTAACTACATAAATAGATATTCAACTTTTGTAAAAAAAAAAAAAATAAATAAAAATATTTTTTCTTGGAATCGTTTGTAAATAGTGAAACATAGTTTAGTGTTTTTTGATCAAATAAATAACAGTAGCATATTAAATATAATCTTTCTAAAAGCTCCTGCACAGTATTGTATCTACATTAATGAATCAGACAAGGTGGAAAATTATTAGTCACTAATCTTTACTGATTAATCAAAAGGGTACATTTTAATTGAGTAAACACGTTAAATTGATTCATCATTGATTAATCACTAGTTACAAAATGCTCGGTGTGGATCAATCACAGTGAGCTTCCTTTGTGTTAGTGAACTGCACTGCAGCTTTCCTTCGTTTAGTGTTTCTACAGAAATAACAATTAATTTCTATAGACATAGGCTGAATCACATGAACCTGAGTGTGGAAAATCACACAGTGTATAAATACTTTATGATCTTAGAGGCCAGTTGCTTTTCTCATGAACCTGACAATCAAATTTACGAGTAATTCACCTCTAGCCGGTCTCCTGAGACTCTTAAAGGAACGGTTTGGTGAAAAATCTAATTAACACGATTTATCACTGACCCCACATGCAGTCGATCAGCCAGGATCTGATACCTGATGCTGACATGAACAGACATGCTAGTCTGCTGTAGCTAACAAACACTTGAGCCCAATCCCATTTCAGGGTGTTCTGGTTCTTGTTGAGATAGAGGGGTAGCAAGAAGTGTTAGAGCTATATGGTGTCCAAATGCAGATTTTCAGAGGAACACTCCAAACAGAGGGTTATGAGACGTTACCGGCAAAAATGACAAAAAAAAAAAAAAAAAAAACATCAAGTTACAAATTGCAATAACCATTGCATTATTTTAGTTTAATGAAGTTTCAAAGTATTAGGACAGGTTCCTTTTATTGAGTCTTGGTTCCTTTCAATGATTCTTCTTCTAAAGCCCTATCCGGATGGGAAAAGTTTCTCAGGGCGTCCTGGGGAAATTTTCTCTTTTATGGGGAGTCCTCTGTGATTTTATTCCCGTCTGGAAAGACCTCTGAAAATTACAGGCTGATTTCTCTAATGTTTTTCACTGAACTCAGTGGTCCTCCGGTAATTTTAGTCCCCTCCAGACTCACTTCTCTGAGTTTCGTCACCTCGTGTTTAATAAAATAGCTATTTGTCCACTGCCACACATTGTAATTACACTTTGGCCATTTTGGCCATTTCCATGGAAATCCACATAAACACAACAGCGAGTGGAAATGGAGGAGCTACTGAACGTGATGTCATATGACTGAGAAAGCCTAAAAACTCACTGGTCCTCCTGTTTTTTCAATTCCTGTCCGGATGCAAGAGTTTCATTATTGAGTAGAAATGTTTCATATTTTTCACAGACATCCCCCTAAGAAACTAATCCCGTCTGGATAGAGCTTTAGTGTGGTTTCTACTCATAATAGGTTTGGACCCGTATGTCTGTAAAGCTCTATACAAATAAATATATGAATTTGCCTTTAAAAAATAACTAGTAGTACATCTCTGGTGTTCGCTTGCTTTCACCTCAAGTTCCTGCATTAGTTGCATTATGTCACCTGAGGCTGCAGCATAATTTAAGCTTATTCAAGCTTCTTATCACTTAACCACCTTATTGTCATCAGCTGAAATATGTGGTTGGCCGATACTGATCTAATTTAGCCGATCCTGTGAGCTAATCAGATTTATTGATAGATGAGTAATTGCAAGTTAAAGATTACAGTAGCTCTCTGTGAGGCTCACTGAAGAATGGAGAATAATAGAGGCTTTTACCACCACTAACCGGATACCCCTCTATCGAGTGGAGAATTAATCTCTAATCGAAAAGCAAAGAGTGCAGATTACATAAATCATTACTTCCAAAATACAGCAGTGACTACCTGATTGAGCTAAAAAACATACATAAACAAGATATCAGCCCCAAAAACACTTACGTGTATTGGTCCACCTCTATTATCAGGCACACTATTACAGCCTGATATTAGAATTCTTTAGTGGGAGGGCTTAAAGACTGAGGGCCCTAACTGGTCATTGGCATGCTCACACATGAGCCCAGACACATCCGATGACAACTTACTGGTCCTGATTAAGTAATGCAATGCAGTGAATAGAAACTGTAGAATAGAAGCTGAAACCGGGCTAAAGGGTCTGCACATGCGCCGGAAGTTACTGCATGGCATTATTAACCATTTGCCCCTGCAGTGGAAAAGCAGCCTATATGATATGACCCAACAAAAACATGCTAGTCGTTCCACTAAACACTGTACTAAAATCTGTACAGCAGAGATATGGACCTCTTAGCTGTTCTACTGGTCTCTAATTAAGGGAGTGCATATGTGTGTGTGTGTGTGTGTGTGTGTGTGTGTGTGTGAAAGACAGAACGAGACCATATGTCACGTATGCCTGCGGTGTGTCTCATTATAGCTTGCTCTGACAGAATCTGGCATTTACAAGAAAGATTTGCAGTAATTATGTCCTGAGCAAAGATCAGTACCTTCACTGGTGTCAGACGACAGAAGTGAACAAAAACAACTGGCATTTCTTACACTCTCTTACACTCTCTAGTCCTATTTTAAACTATATAGTACTGTTTTACAATCTATTCAGGCAGCACTGAAACTTTTTTTTGTTTTTCTTTTTTAAATTTTTATCCCATTTTCTCCTCAATTTACAAGACCAATTACCCAACCCAATTATTAGGACTCCCCCTAATAACCTCACTCGGAGGAAAGCGCATCGACTCGGTTCTGATACATCAGCACACAGACGCCTTGTGCTGATCGACATCACCTTTTGGAGTGACGTGAGGAGAGAGTGTCATCTACCCACCCAGAGAGAGCAAGCCCAATTGTGCTCTCTGAGGGCTCCGGCAGCTGATGGCAAGCTGCATGACCGGGATTCAGGTCGGCAACCACCGATCTCCCGATCATAGTGGCAGCGCAAAGCCCACTCAGAGCCCTTAAGGTTTATGTTAATATTGTGGCATTCAGAATAGGAGGGAACGTAAAAGTTTACAACAGAGTTACCAGGATGCTCTGTGGTCAACCTTTTCTGTTTCTTGGAGATATAAGAAGGCTTTATTTTGTTTATGGGGATTATGTGTGTGTGTGTGTGTGTGTTTGTTGTAGGGCTGCAACATTATTAAAACAGTTGGCAACTAATTTAATAATTGATTAGTTTCATGATAAGTTTGCAGTAAGTTAATTCCATTTTTTTCTCATTCAATGTTCCTAGAGCCTGCTAAAGTAGTTAAACAAGATGTTTCATTCTTAGTAAATTTATATATCACTCAGGTTTAGCGAACAATTTAGCATTAGCATCCCCCCCTTAGTTTCCACTTCCACCTTAAATGTGGAAGCACGACCAACAAATCCAAAACAAGTCATAGTTTTAGTGAAGCTTATGTTAGAGATAAGTTCCACAAGTTCTATTCTTTTCTCTCAGTTTTCCTAAAGCTTGCTAGATTGGATAAACCAGACATGTCTCATTTTTAGTACCTTTTTATCTTACTCACGTTTAGCGAGTACTCTGTTCCACCTTAAATGAGGCAGCACTTATTGAAGCTTTTTTTCTGCCCCTGACGTTGCATTGAAGTGTTTAAGAATTCCAGCCGAGTGTGTATTTACATTACATACACTTTTGCTTTGTTATTAAATAATAAAAAGAATATTTTTTATATAACTGTTATGGGTTATTTTTTTTCATGTAAATGCTAATGTTTTTAACAATGGTTTGTTGTGTATTTCATATACAATTGCAACATTAATACAAAGACAATTTATTACATAAAATGCTGGAAATTAAATGTAATAAGCCATTAATAAGCATTTAATAAATAATAAAAAATAAATAAACAGATTAAAAAGTTATTAAAATAATCATTATTTGCAGCCCTAATGTGTTGTGTATTTTTTTATTTTGTTGAGGTGATTCTGTTGGTGGGGCTTTATTCACCCTACTCTTATTGGGGTGGATGGTGGATAAGTGCTCTGCCAGTGGATGTGCCAGCCGTTTCTACAGAGAGCTACTGCTTTTTGTCGGTTTGACTGGGGGCAAGCTTTTGTCTTCAAACTAGCTCACAGGTTTCTTCTCAAAATAAACAATTATTAGATTTTGCTGTAGTTATGTTTACCTGACTCTGTTTAATGTGATCTGGAGTCATCATAAACAGAAACATTAATTACTGATATTAATACTTTTAAATAAAGTACCGGTGGGTGTCTTTTATGATGCAATGTTCATGCAAAACAGCTCCAGGCTGAGAGAATAATGTTCATTAACAGCTCCTGGGAAGAGACTGCTCCTGAGTTTAGTTGTTTTTTGTATTGTTTAGCAGATATTAGGCAAGTAAACAGGCAGTGGCCGGGGTGGTTGATGCTGAGGACATTTCTGGAGGCATGTTTTTATACTCTTGTTATATATTACCAGTGCTATTCTAAGCAGTCATGATTATCTGTTAAAGTGCTTGTGGATCAGCAGAGCAGTGTCTGTCTAGTGTGAAAAAAATGGTTCTATTGGAAAGTGGAAAGTGGAAACCTGGAAAGTGGCTAGCAATGCAAAACATTTCCCAAAAGTTTTTAATATGATGTTTGAGAGTTTGGTAGTATGATGGTAATCTGTGAGCAGCAGAACTCTATTTTGCTTTAACTGTAACTTCACATGAGAATGATTTAAAATGATATGGAATGGATCACAACTGTCCTTTGAATCTAAACTAATACTCTGAGGTAAAAAACACTTTTGCTTTTCATTGTGAAAATCAATTACACATACGCAGCACTTTAAGAGAAAGCATTTATATTAGCTAATAAGGTTTTATAATAAATGTATTTTTAATTTTTATCCTATTTTCTCCCCAATTTACAAGGCCAATTACCCAACCCACTCATTAGGACTCGCCCTATCACTAGTAATGCCCCAAAAGCAGGACAGTGAAGACTAGCACTTACCCCATTGGCAGATTCTATTTTTGCTTAATATATGCATGTACAACTCAATTTTTATATATACCACCTCGACAAAAAAGGCACCACCTGGATTTAATTAAGTAAATGATGTGGGGTTGGTTGATGCTGCAGTTGGTCTGCAGGTTTAGGTTCAGCAACAGTATGTGCTGAAAGAATGAGATCAGCTGACTACCTGAATATTCTGAATATAGACCAGGTTATTTCATCAATGGATTTTTTTCTTCCCTGATGGCACGGGCATAATCCAAGATGACAATGTCAGGATTCATGGGGCTGGAATTGTGAGAGAGTGATTCAGGGAGCATGAGATCATCATTTTCACACATGGATTGAGAGTCC
The DNA here is from genome assembly GCF_023375975.1 of Astyanax mexicanus. Taxonomy (NCBI): domain Eukaryota; kingdom Metazoa; phylum Chordata; class Actinopteri; order Characiformes; family Acestrorhamphidae; genus Astyanax; species Astyanax mexicanus. The sequence goes on along the minus strand of NC_064430.1, from coordinate 14,076,673 downwards.
ACCACAGAGTCCAGATCTCAACCTCATTGAGAATCTTTGGGATGTTGCTGGATGGAGAAGAGCTGCTTTGTGCAGCGGTCAGACTCTACCATCATCAATGCTGCTGCAAGACCTTGGTGAAAAATTGATGCAACACTGGATTGAAGTAAATCTTGGGACATAGCAGAAGCTTATCGAAACAATGCCAAAGTGAATGCTTGCCGTAATCAAAGCTAAAGGTGGTCCAATTAAATATTAGAGTGTGATTGTTTTTTTTGGGGACAGGCAGTGTATTGTGTCTATTTTTTTTATTCTTTGTACCCTTGACATTATAGAATTATGGCGATATTTTGTCATTTTTTGCTATTTCCTGTCCAAGCCCCTTATAATCTACAAATAAACTAAATTAATTGAGCAACTCCAAGCCAAGATAACTGCCAGGCCATCATGTGTGCAGATTTCACACAAAGACTGCGATTTTCCTTTTTCCCCACTAAAAGTGTTCTGAACTGAAGCACCCGCCATGCTCTGTTTCCATCAGAATGAAAAATCACGTACATTCAAAAATGAACAAAGGCTTGCCTTTTAGAGAGGAAGAGGAAAAATTGACATCAATAAAGCATGAAAAGAAGAGAAACGGCTTTCATTTTGTACCTAGTCCTGTGCGCCATTCAGCTGGAGGAGCATGCCAGCATGCCATTTAATGTGTATAAATCTGTCACACACACATCATGCGTATGACTGATTTATCAAAGCCACACGTCCAAAAGCACTTCACTACTGGGGCTGTCACAGTTTACACAAAAGAGAGAGAAACAAAGAAAAATAAGGCTGACGCTTACTAGTTTCAGTAAGCTGTAGAGCAGTAGCATCAGAGTAGAGTTGGAGTATTGACTATACACACAGATCACGCATAACATTATTCAAGATATGCTGAAGCTCAACATTTTGTTTGCATTTTTATAAATAAACGGAATGCAAAAGTTTTTGCACTCCAATCATACAAATACACTAAGCACTCACAGTTTTTGCAGTTGATATTAAATTAGTAAAGGCATTATTTTGCTTATTTTAGAAAAATAAACACTCTTACTTGAATTTTCACCTTATTTTAAGTTAAAATGAGCACAACAATCATCAGCCGAAATATTCTGATTGTTGTGTCCAAATTTGTTGTGATTTTTTTTAAGTCTTACTTCACTCATTTTGAGACCTTTTTTATACATATATTTTGAAAGTTCTCCTCCACCAGTCTTACACACTGCTTTTGGATAACTTTGTCACTCCTGGTGAAAAAATTCAAGCAGTTCAGCTTTTTTGTATACACCCACCTTGCATCATTCTAGAGATCACTATGCAAACTAATGGAAACTACCTGAAATACCATAGCAACCACCATGCCACACTGTAGCACCCATTTAGTCTTCACTATACAAAACATAGCCACCACTAATCAGTCAATTAGCAACACAACAACAACTATTTAGGAACACCACAGAAAGCATCCAGCAAAATATCATTATCAAAGACAGAAATATCATAAAGCACAGCTAAGGAAACATTAATCAGACCTGATATCTGAGAACTAAATGGGTGTTATGAAGTCCTAATATTTTAATAAGCACTGTTGACTCCCCTGTTTAAATAGTAGAATGCAGGAGAATGGGGAATATAGCCAAGGACCTAACATACACAGGTAGCTGGATGAACAAACAGGGGAACAACAAAGAAACCAGTTGATAGATACAAATAAATGGGAAAAGGGGGGGAAAAAACAACAGAATGGATGGACAGACAAAGGGAAAACAGGCTGGTGGAGAGATAAGCAGGTTATGCAGGTTTTGCTTGTATGCTGCACATTTTCACCCAGCAGTAATCTCATCTTTACTTACTTTTTACTCTGAACTTTAATGTTCTGTGTTCAATGAATCAGAAAACTGCGCAGGTGTGACCTGTCCTGGAACCACTCTGCCTCAGGACTGGACGTCACCAGCCTTGGCTCAGAGCCCACAGCTCACAGCTCACAGCCCACAGCGGACCTCACACTCTAACTGAGCAGCTGTGTGTAGCATGGTGTGTAAAATGCATAGCCCTGACAAACAGAGCTAAAGCTAAAGGGAGGGTGAGAGTGTGTGTGCGTGTGTCCTTAACTGGCATCCATATCCCACTCTGACTGTCTGTCTGCGTTTGGTACAGACAGGCCTGATCTCAGCACTGGAGAGAGAGAGAGTGCATACGTGGACATTCATCTCTTACCCCAGTGACCCAGAAACACAGCTTTCAAACCCATTCATAACAATATGGTGCAAATACGCCACAATTTAGAACAGCCTGGATGTGAAAATCTATGTACAGCAAGTAGAAAAAAGGCATTTTATCGTTTGGGCACACCTGGTCAAATATCTGTAACTGTGATATCGTAACTGATAACTCTTAATAAAGACCTATTTTTTTCCTTTGTTTGTACATGGCTGTGATCTCCTTTCTTAACCTCTTGAACGACCCTTTAATTCAACACCTGTTCTAGACCACAATAATTTATTGTCCCGACGGACAGTTCTGGTGGAAACAGGACGGTTGAGGTGCACATTGATTTCTGCCATGATTTGGGCAGCCGTGGTTTTTGTTTTATGGATACGATCCGGGTTAGCACCCGAACATCCCTTTCAGACAGCTTCCTCTTACAGCGTCCACAGTTAATCCTGTTGGATGTGGTTTGTTCTTCTTGGTGGTATCCTGACATTACCCTGGATACCGTGGCTCTTGATACATCACAAAGACCTTCAGTCTTGGTCACAGATGCGCCAGCAAGACGTGCACCAACAATTTGTCCTCTTTTGAACTCTGGTATGTCATCCATAATGTTGTGTGCATTGCAATATTTTGAGCAGAACTTTGCTCTTACCCTGCTAATCAAACCTTCACACTCTTACTGTTGCTCTTACTGGTGCATGAATGTGCAATTAATGAAGATTGGCCACCAGGCTGGTCCAATTTAGCCATGAAACCTCCCACAGTAAAATGACAGGTGTTTCAGTTTCATTATCCAAGCACACTATCAAGCACACTTGACTGAACTCATAAAGCCCTTGAGAAACAAATGTGCACCTGATTTGCAAATGTGTTCTTTTATGCGGGATTTTATTCAGAAGGTTAGATTATTCTGAGAGTGCAGTAGTCATTAAAAGTGTCAGTTTACGATGAATCTGGAGAAACCACTAACAGCTGAAAGTTTTAACATTTTGTTAATAAGCCTTTTGTTCATTTGAAATGGGAGTTCAATCATTATGATTGCAACTGTATTAAGCTAGCTAAACAATGTGTAGCTTCTTTTTCAGAAGGCTGAAGACCCAGACAGCTACACATCAGACATTTAATTACAGATTTCCAGTTTTTTCACTCACTAAATAATGCATATAACAGAACCCTTCAAATATCAGAAGAAGCTGCATGTAGGCACGTATACAGCAGCACCGCTGAAGCAATACTAATGAGCAGTGTTAATCAATTAGCATCACCCGCAGAGAGAAATATGTCCATCAGTTATAAACATTATAAGCACTGAGCTGTGCTGTTTATATGGGTGTTGTGGTGTTTTGTAATGACCTTAAAGAAGGTGTTAGTTAAGGCAGATGTAAATCTGAGTAATTAGTACTTTCACACAAGCAACATTTTATTTAGATGGAAGAATTAGTGAAATTTGCGCTACATGCTTAGCATCCTTCGATTCCTTTGGGATCAGTAAACTGTGTGTGTGTGTATTATGTATCTATTTATTCAACTATCCATCTCTCCATCTTCCTAGCCATCTACCCACCCATCCACCCACCCAAACACCCACACATCCGGACAAACACCCACACATCCAACCATACTCCCACCCACTCACCCACCCATCAACCATCCATCCACTCACTCATCCACCAACTCATCCATTCACCCATCCATCAATCCACCCATCTGTCCACCCATCTGTCCACCCATCCATCCATCCACTCATCCACCCATTCACCAACTCATCCAACCACTCATCCACCAACTCATCCACCCACTCATCAACCCACTCATCAACCCACGCACTCATGCACCCAACAACCCATCCACCCATTAACCATCCTTCCACCCATCCATCACTCCACCCACTCACCAACATACTCATCAACCCACCCAACAACTTACCCCCAACCCGACAACTTACCCACTCATACACCCACTCATCCAGCCACCCACTCACCAACTTATCCACCCACCTACCAACTCATCCACCAACTCATCCATTCATCAATCCATCCACCTACCCACACACCTACCCATCTACCCAATGCACACCTGTCTTTGTAATGTATTGCTTTACTACTAGAAACTTATCCTATGACCCATTTTAAACTGATGAGCTAATTATTTTTTTGTTTAAGTAGTAAAATTACTAAACTAAGCTGGAATCCAGCTTCTGATTCACAGCACAGAAACACTGCAGAGGAAGCACAGCCTATAAACATCAGACTGACACTCTATTCTTATAGATTTATTGGAATAAACCCTTTAAGATCATTTACTGAAAGCAGCAGCACATTTGGTTGCAGCTAATTGACAGTTATGTTGTGGCTAGACCACTAACAGCTGAGGTGAATAACGACACAAAGCTTTGGTCTGTTTATCTGTACTGCCCTCTCTGTGTAATTTAAAGCAACACATCATGCACTGTGTCACTGGAATTTTCTCAGTCAGCTTTATGAGGTAGAGTCATCTGCCCGCTGTGTTGTTCTCCGGCTCTGCAACCCTGCACTGATTACCATCAACACACTCAGTATCTGTTTCTGTATTAGCCATAGCTCTATAATTTGTGCCCATCACATTCTTATATTCATAAATTAGTACCTGTTATATTACCCATAGTTCACATTAATTCTCTGTACTGTTTTTGTTCTGTTATTTGTTTGTTGTTTGTTTGTACTGAGCGGGTCAACCCGAGTAGGATGGGTTCCTCTGGCTGAGTCTTGGTTCCTTCCAAGGTTTCTTCCTCTTAAAGGGAGTTTTTCCTTGCCACTGTGTCACCATAAAATTGGCATCTCTGTGGTGCTGCTCATAAGAGGCGTGGACCTGTTTTTCCTGTAAAGCGGCTTTGTGACAACCTTTGTTGTAAAAAGCGCTATATAAATAAAATTGAATTGAATTGAATTGAATAGCTTTCAGTGAACAGCTGTGCTGAAATTGTCAATAGTTAATTACTTGAATTTCTTGCCTCTTAATGTGTTTAAGAGCATCAGTTGTAAAGTTGTGAAGAGGTAGAGTTGGTATACAGTGGATAGCTCTATTTGAATAATGTTCTAATCTATATTATGGCAAGAACTACATAAGAAGGGAAGGTAAGCCAATCAGAAAAAAAAACAAGAACTTTGAAAGTATTCTCAAGTGCAGTCACAAAGACCATCAAAAACGTTATGATAAAACTGGCTCTCATCAGAACTGCCCCAGGAAAAGATGACCAAGAGTTATCTCTGTTGCACAGGATAAGCTCTTTAGAATTACCAGTCTCAGAAACCACAAGTTAACAGCACTACAGATAAGAGCCTTTAAATGCTTTACAGATTATTTTGGTTTGTTTAGCACTTTAAAGTTACTACATTTCCTAATGTGTTCAAAACATTAGTGGGATGACAAGATTACCATGACAAATTCGTAACTTGGATTTAACATTCAATTTCTTCATAAAAACTTGGATTAATAAATAATACCTAATTAGAATAAATAATACTCCAGATAAATGCCTATGGATTTACAAAGTGTAGGTGTTAGATTGTTAGATGGATGGATGGATAGATGGATGGACAGTTGCAAACACAAAACAGGGAAAGCCTGTAGCTATCACCTACTTCCTTTCTTTCACTCCTTTCTTTTCTTTCCCTCTCTCTCTCTCTGTCTCACCCCTCCCTCTCTTTTCTTCTTGTGTGTTATTGGTTTGCGCTGCTGCGACTGCCGCCGCTCTCTCCGTCTCTGCAGCATCATTCACAGAGTGTGTGTGTGCATGTGTGTGTGAGAGAGAGAGAGAGAGAGAGAGAGAGAAGAGGGAGTGTGTGTGAGAGTGTGAGTGTGTGTGAGACCTCTTCTGCTGCAGCGCGCCGTGGAGTTGATCTTGTCGTTCTCTGAGCTGAGCCTGCAGGTGCTGGATCTCGCGCTGGAAACTCGCCGCTTTGCCTGCAAAGTCCTGCTCCTGTTCCTGCAAGCGCCGGCCCAGCGCACACACACCCGCCCGCGCCTGCTGCTTGAACACCTACCACACACACACACACACACACATAGACAGAGTCAGACATAAACCAGCAGTGAAGAGGCGCAGACAGAAGCACACACACACGCACACGCACAGAGCGATGGTAGAGCCTGGAGGATATGCAACAGTGAGGTGAACGTCACAGTGGAGTATTTCCAAAACATTCTCTGAGGAACGCAGGAGCAACAACACAGGATCCTCAGAGGAGCCAGACGAGCAGATAACCCGAGAAGGTAGGAGCTTTCTCTGTTCCCTCAGCTCAAATCCTGCTGCAATTAATGATAACAACTCATCAACAGTGAAAAAAGTTCACAACCCAAAGATCTGCATCTTTATCACGACAAAACTTCACAGATTTTAAGCAGAAGATTCTGCTAAATTATGCTAAATTCTGATTTCTGCAGATGCTGTGGAATGATTTAGCTCAGCTCTGTAACTGGTTAACATGTTGATCATGTTACTTTAGTAGTGAAAGGTCCATTAAAAAAAACACAGGGTCTTGTGTTGAGAGTTGGAGGAGTAATGATGTGAGCTGCTTCTGCTGTGTTTTGGGAAGAGGTGGGATTCTCCCTCAGAAGTCCTTGACCCCTTCTATTAATGCAAGTTTCTTTGTGTGTGTGTGCGTGTGTGTGTGCAGGCAAATATCACTAGCTGTGTGTGCCAAGCAATTAAATTAACAAATGGTTTTGCACCCATAAAATATTTCAGAATAAAGAATCAATAAATCTATCTTACAGTAAAAGAAAACAGAGATTAAATGAAAGAAAATGAAATGTATGGAGGAAGTTATAATAGGGACATGAAAAAAAGAGGCAGAAAAGAAGATAACTGAGGAAAGGATTCAAAGGACATGAGAAGAAGGATGGGACAGGAAGAAATAGGAAAAATGAGAAAGTTATAGGAAATTATAGGAAAAGACAAAGAAAAGGGAAAAAAACAGAAACAGAACAGAAAATAAGAGTAAAAAAGAGGAAAAAGAGACAGGAAGAGATGAGGGATAAAAGTAAAAAAAAAAAGAAAAAAGGACATGAAAGGAAAGAAGAGAATGACAGGAAGAGAGAGTAAAAGAGAAAAGGAGAAAAAGAGAGTAAATGAGAGTAAGATTTAGAAAAACAGACGACAGGTGGATGAGACTGGAAGAAAAGGAAAAGAGTGGGAGACATGAAACAGGAAATGAAAAAGAAGGAAAGGGAAAGAAAAAGAAGGCATTACAAGAGAAAGGAAAGCTGGAGGAGAACGTAAGAGAGACAGAGGAAAGAGGGGAAAGGAGAGAAAGTGGAAAACAGAAGAAAGGGATGAATACAGGACACATAAGAGGTAAAGAAGAGGAAGACATGATAAGATGGGAAGGAGAGGAAGTGAATGGAAAATTAGGAAAAGGGAAGAAGAAAGGAAGGGACACAGGAAATTAAAAGAGAGGAGGGGAAAAGAAAGAGATGAGTAAAGGAGAAAATAGATAGGACGCAAGGATAGGACAAGAAGAGAGGAAAAAAAAGTGGAAATGAGAAAACGACATAAAAGGAGAGGAAGACAGGAAAAGAGAGGAAAAAGCGAAGGTGCACACATGCACGCACACACACGCACACAAACACGCACACACATACGCACACACACACGCACACACACACATGCACGCAGCCCTGTAGTGTCTTCTGTTTACCTCAGCAACAAGTCCATTTACTGGATCTGCTGTAGAGCTCAACCCAAACACACTGATCTATACTCATTTACATTACACTGATCTTACCCTCACACACACACACACACACACACACACACACACACACACACACACACACACACACACACACACACACACACACACACAGTATTTACAGATAAACACTTATTTAACTAAACAGAGCCACACATCTTACTGAGAGAGTGAGAGAGAGAGATAGAAAGAGGGAGAGAGAGAGAGAGAGAGAGAGAGAGAGAGAGAGAGAGAAAGAGAAAGAGAGAGAGAGAGAGAGAGAGATATGTAGGTATGTTCTTTCCTTGGTTACTGATGCTAAACTAAATTAGCCTCCTCTCCTCTAGATATCAAAGCCTGTAGGGAGCAATGCATGCTGGGAACTTTGCCAAGAAGAAAGATGAAAGTTTCCAATGCCTACTAACACTGTATGTGTCATACACACACAGACACACACACACACACACACACAGACACACACACATTGATTAGCTGATTGGCAGTGATTGTGACACAGACTCTTTGCTTAAAGGTCCTCTAGAGAATCAGTGCCACATAAAGATAGCAGAGTAATATGTGTGTGTGTATTTGTGTGTGTATGTGTGTGTGTATTTGTGTGTATATGTGTGTGTGAGTCTGGCCCTACTGGGGTTTCTAGTTCATGGCTATCTGTCAATACGTCCAACCGCTCCCCTCACACAACCAATCAATAACGCTCTCATACTCAACAAACCATGCTCAATGGCTGTGTGTGTCCCTGTGTGTGTGTGTCCCTGTGTGTGTTTCTGTGTATGTGTGTGTGTCCTTTTTTAAAATACCGTATTTTTCGGACTATAAGGCGCACCGTATTATAAGGCGCACGATGAGTGAACGGTCTATTTTTAGTGTTAGTCCATACACAAGGCGCACTGGATTATAAGGCGCACTAAATGAAACTTTATTTATATCAGTAACAATAACTCTGAGCAATAAATCCTTCACAATATCTGTGAAAAATAACAACATCTCTGAGCAATAAATCAACAAGCACAGCAAGTACGTATTACTCCGCGAGGCTCCTGACAACGGTAGCCGCAACGCTCCGACAGACCATAATATTATGTTGAAGCACAGCAAGTACGTATTACTCCGCGATGCTCCTGACAACGGTAGCCGCAACGCTCCGACAGACCATAATATTATGTTGAAGCACAGCAAGTACGTATTACTCCGCGATGCTCCTGACAACGGTAGCCGCAACGCTCCGACAGACCATAATATTATGTTGAAGCACAGCAAGTACCGCATTAGTCCGCGAGGCTTCTGACTATAATAGCGTGTTGTGCCGAATTCGGTGAATAAAACGGTTTTAAAACAGAGATAAAGATTGGATAAGTTTCATTTCTGGATGAAGTGATTTCCAGCGCTGTTTGGATATAACTGTGGATTACAGGAGACTGGATTGATGGATTCTCTTTAGTCTGGATGCGTTTTGAAGGTAGGACCTGTGGCTGAGCGCGGGTGTGTGTTCGGGGGTGGCGGCAGTGACTGGAGGTTAACTTTACTTAGAAGTGGGCGCTAAAAAGAAACAGTTTGTGCTATTACCCCAGAACGGGTGGAAAGGAAAGTTTACCGGCACCTTGTTCTGGCCACGGAGCTACAGTGGAAACTAGCTACCCTGAACCACAGCCGAGAGGCAGTACGGCAGTCAAAGGTAACCGCGCGCTAGCCCAAGAGGGGGATCTTTTTCTGGCGTGGGTGAGGAATTCTGCACAACAGAGCGCCGTGTACCACATAAAAATCGAGGTCAGTAAACACAAGCAAAATCCATACACAAGGCGCACTGCATTATAAGGCGCAATGACGATTTTTGGGAAAAAATAAGTATTTTAAGTGCGCCTTATAGCCCGAAAAATACGGTAATCCTCTTTAGAGAGACAGATGTAGCAGCAAAACACACAGACACCTACACTTTAACACACTGTAAAATACTTATTGAACTAACTTCATAAATGGTGATGTTCTGAATTTACTGAACCTCTTTAAACGTACTGTTCAGTCCTCTTTTTGTTGGAGTAACTGTCTGTCTAATAGAGGGCTGGAGCTTTTTGCTGTGAGGATTTGATTGCATTCAGCAACAAAAGCATTAGTGAAGTTAGGCTATTGGATAAATCACTGCTTTTCCTTATTCCCCCACAACTCATCTCAACTCAACTTATCCAAAAGTATTTGAATGGAGCACAATCATTCCAGACAATACACTCATTTCCACTGCTTTACAACTCACTGATGGGGGTTCCATACATTTTAAAGCCCACAATTGGCATTTGTAATGTCACCAAAAATGTTTACACTGATCTGCTCCAGAAAAATCAACTTCTGTTGACTTAAATTGGCTGCACCATCTTTCAATGGAAATCAGAGTCACTTTTTAGGTTACAATGCAACTTAAAAACATTTATTTCTGCTATTCTAGGTAAAATCTAGGTTAGACTCATGTAGCTAAATATTAGTGGTGCAGGAAAAAATCGTTTTGAGCTCAAATCGTGATTCTAACATTGAATGATTCAGAATCCATTCTCATTTTATAAAAAAATCAGTTTTTTTCGGGTGAAGCTACTGTCACGAGGAGCTTTTTAACTGTACCGCAGAGCTTTTTAACTGTACCGCAGAGCTTTTTAACTGTACCTCGGAGCTTTTTAACTGTACCTCGGAGCTTTTTAACTGTCCTGTGGAGCTCAGCTACTGTCCGGTGTAACTCTTTAACTGTATGAGCTCCATAACTGACAGTATGAGCTCCGCATGACAGTAGGTGAGCTCCACGTTACAGTTAAAAAGCTCCGCGCGACAGTAGATGAGCTCCGCGGTACAGTTAAAGAGCTCCCGCTCCCAGTGCTCTTTCTGCCTCTCCCTATTAGGCTACAGAGGGGCGTGTAATGTCGTGTTACGGTGTTTGTTGTTGCGCCGCTAAAGTATGAAGAAAAAGAAATACAACCAATTTGAAAGAATCTGAAAAAAATCTAACCGTGACCCCAAGAATCAATTCTGAATCAAATTGTGGGATTCCCAAAGATTCACAACCCTACTAAATACGGGCATAACAAGACCAACTACAAAATGACAATGTAGCTTCAGTGGTTTCATGGACTACATGCTGTTCTTATGAGAATGACTGAAAGTGAAAAGTTAAGCAATCATGCACTCCACCGCAAGTTTAGACACCTGATCCTTGTTGTTTTCTCCCTAGGGACTGTCAAACTGTAGTTCTCTCCATGTTGCACCCTGTTTACAAGTAGCTTTGTCTGTCCTTTGCTTAGCATAGCTTGTTAGCAGCCAGTCTAATTCTTAAGGCTTTGTTTTTTTAGCTTTAACTTTTGACTGCTTCAAATAGGTCTTGCTTTAATTAGACTCATGTTTATTTTAATTAAAGAAGAGATAAGATTACTTGCTGCTTATCTAATCACAGACATCATCTTAATACTGTATATTGCTGCTAAAAAATCCATTCATTATTATCCTCCTTTCACCCTTTGCTTGAATGGTCAGGACCCCCCAGGACCACCACAGAGCAGATGGATGTGTGGATGCAACCGATTAAGAGCTTCTGTCTCCAACTTTAAATCTACATCATAGGGCACGTAGGAATAAGTGTTGAATAGGCTGTGTTCCAAATTATTGTGCAAGTGATATTTTTCTCAGAATTTTCTAAATGGACAATGAAAATGACAGTCAGTATAATTTAAGTCATGACCCGTTAAGTTTAAATCAAACTTTTTGTGGCTGATTTAGAGCAAAGACTGGTTCATATTAAAAAACAAATTCACGGTGTAGAGAGGACTGTGAGAGAACACAGTGTTTAAAATAAAATCAATGTTATGCTTGACCTGTGTAGAGCTCTTATTATCTTATTACATACATTAATTAAATAAACAAAATGGATTTGATGCAGATGTTAGCATCACTTTTCCCTTTTGGCTATGTAGCCTAATGGCAATGGAAACTGTTTTCTAGCAATTGAATGTCTGACTCCAGAGAGTGACCTCTCCAAGGAGGATACAGATGGAGACACCTGGCTTAACCAGACAGTTTTGGGGGTTGTTTGCTCAAGTGTGTGTGTGTGTGTGTGTGTGTGTGTGGGGGGGTGTGTGTGTGTTAATCCTGGCTGATGCTATAAAATGATGACAGAACCCATATACAGCACATTCTTATTCAATATACCATATACCTTCTTATTCAATGGGAGTAAAACGAACAGAGACTTGGTTACTAATCTCACAAATTGGGGAGAAAATTGGATCAAGTCTTCTTTCAGACCTGGAGAATGTTTGTAGTGAGCGACGACAGCAGGGTCTGCTATACCTGTTTAATACGTAGAGTAGGGGTGGGCAATATTATATCGTATAAAATATATCGTGACACTGAAATATCGTGATATTAAAAATCCATATCGTGATAATAGGGCTGTTCTGTCTTAAAAGTAGTCTATTATTTACTGTGAAGCTTTAGGTGTATTTATTGTATAATTGTTTTAGTTTGCAGTTTATATGCATGCACTAAATATTCTGCAATATGTTTTGCTGCATTATATTATTTTATGCTATATTATGCTGTTATACTCTTATACTACATTTCTGAAATTAATTAATTATTTTTCTGTTTTGCTATATCGCCAAGTATATCGTTATCACAAAAATACCCTGAAATATCGTGATATTATTTTAGAGCCATATCGCCCACCCCTAATGTAGAGCATGTTTCACTCATTTTTCCCCTCTTTATCTGTACTGTTGTGTTTAGTTTACTGTGATAGAAAAGTCAGTCTCAGATTGTGAGCATGTATTATTGTCGCATCAATGCACATTCTGCGCTGTACGTTCGGCCTTCATTCCCTCCCAGTAACAAAACTGAGTACAAAGTGTGTACGCGGGTTTAGTGCCAGACATAAAGTGATTGTGTGTAACAGGTTACGCCTCAGCAGCAGTGACACACAAACCCACAAACCCGTGCCTCACTACAGTAAGGTCAAATTACATGCGCAGATGTGGCGGAACTCATGGTCTGTGACATCCCAGCCGAATGTGGAGGACTGAGCGGATATAGGATTTCTCAGTGGTGATGAGCTTCTTTTTCTTTATTATTCAAACAAAAAAGAAGATTTTATAAGTCTTGAGTGGAGTTATTGTGCAATGACAATGGAAACTGAACAATGGAAACTGAACAATGGAAACTGAACAATGGAAAGATATGAAGTGAAAATGGATCTACAGCTCTGGAAAAAAAAATAAGAGACCACTTTAGAGTAAAATGAATATAGACAACATTTCTCCCAAATTCCAAATAAAAATATCGTCATTTTGAGCATTTATTTGCAGAAAATGAAAAATGGCTGAAATAACAAAAAAGATGCAGAGGTTTCAGACCTCAAATAAAGTTTTAGGAAATCAGAAATCAATATTTAGTGGAATGACCCTGTTTTTTTAAATCACAGTTTTCATGCATTTTGGCATGTTCTCCTCCACCAGTCTTACACACTTCTTTTGGATAACTTTATGCCTTTACTCCTGGTGCAAAAATTAAAGCAGTTCAGTTTGGTTTGATGGCTTTTGATCATCCATCTTCCTCTTGATTATATTCCAGAGGTTTTCAATTTGGTAAAATGAAAGAAACTCATAATTTTAAGTGATCTCTTTTTTTTTTTTTTTTTTTTTTTTTTACCAGAGCTGTATAATGTATATGCAGCACATAGCCACCTCAAAGGAGTCTACTGATTTAGCCTAAGCTATATACACATTATAAGCCTAGTAACCAATAACCAATTCTCAATAAAAAAAAAATGGCTGATTGATCATAATCATAACATTTCTATGTCTGTAATATAAATTAATCTGTTCCAAAAATTATGTGTGCCTGGAGAGATGTTCATTCCAGATGCCTGAAAGCAAACTGGCCACTAAAATAAATGAATGCGAAATGAGTTCTCTTAACGCTTAACGCGGCATCTGTTCATGGGGCAGTGGTGGCATATTTAGAGCACTGGGTTATTGATGACAGCATTGTGGGTTCGATACTCGGGTTTGGCAAGCTGCTACTGTTGGGCCCTTGAGCAAGCCCTCCTCAATGCCCCTTAGCCCTCAATGCCCCCTATTTGCTGCAGTGATAGCTCAAAAGGTATAGTGAATTATTTGTCATATATGTAAAAAATGTTAATTTGCCATAAGTATTTTTTTTTTTGCACATTAATTGCACTTCCATTGAATAACCATATATCTCTAAATAAGTCTAAATAAACACATTTTACGTCCTTAATGTTAAAAAGTCGAAATAAAATAAAAAAAAAGATTTCTCCACAATTCAATTAATCGTTGATATTTAGGGCACTGTTTTAGCGCCCTATAGGTAAGCCATCAACCACAGAGCATGCCACTTGATTTAGGGCGTACGAGTGTGTCTTTGCTATCATAAAGACGGGAAAAGTACATTTTGCACAGCTCAAAACTTGCAAACAGCTTGTACTAATTCTCTTAATTATTTTGGGTGTGTTTTTGGGCGTAAGCAATGTTTTTGGAAGTAAACCAATCAGTGTGTCACCTTTCATTTCCTTTTAAATGCCAGGTGTGCTCTGACTTTGGAGGCTCAGAATTTTCAGATTCTCAGCAGAGAATTGATAACATTCTCTCTTTTTTTTCTTTTTTTTTTTTTACAATTCATCCAGTGTTTTTAAAAGCAATTGTTTATCATCTATGGCTAAACAACATTGAAGAAAGATGATAATTTGCCATAAATAATTTCTTTTTTGCAATAATAATTGAGCACTTCCAATGAATAGCAATACATCTCTAAATAAAGCACATTTAATTCTTTAAAGTAAAAAAAAAAAAAAAAAATGTTCCAAAATGCAATAAAAATCGTTTATACATAGGCCCCCTATTTTAGCGACCTATATGTGAGCCATCAACTTCACACCATGCAGCTTGATTTAGGGCATGTGAGTTGGTCTTTGCTATCATAATGACGGGAAAAGTACTCCTTGTGCACCTATAAACACCACGCAAAAGACATGTACTAATTCTTTTAAATAATCATGGGTGTGTTTTTTTTGGCGTAATGTGAAATAAACAATCAGTGTGTCACCTGCTGTTTCCTTTTAAGAGCCAGGTGTGTTATTTTATTGGCACAGAATTCTGCGATTCTCACCAGAGGAAAGTGACCTGCACGTTCACCCTGTGAAGGTGCCCAAGCAGGTCATTAACGGAAACAGAATTGTGTTTTACAAAATTCCTTGTGTCCTTGTGTGTGTGTGTAACGAGCGGGGGGTGTACGAGTTTGGGCACCTGTGTTGCGAAGATAGCAATGAACACCTGACTGTTGTCTATGTTGTAATCAGTCAGTGGCGCAGCTGTGTTTTCCGTTGCCAAGATTGCAATACGCCAGAAATTTACATGAACACACCTCACTTCACGACCACCACGCCTACTGGGGTTGATACATTCATACGCTCTTTTTCTATTTAAACGAGCAAGTACAAGTCATTAAAATTGACTGTGGATGGGGCGTAAGAGTATCAAGTATAAGACTCCTTCTGTCCAATATAAGACTCCTCTTTGCGTGCCCGTGTGTCGCAGAATAGTTGTTAGAAATTCAGCTTTCAGGAATCAGGAGTCAGATTCAGGAGTCTTGAGAGTTGCAGACAGAAAATCTACATGGACACAGCTTAGTTGGTCGTTGCTTTATGGTATGTGGGTGATAAAGGTGAGGGACAAAAGGTTAGGACCCTTGTGAAAAAGAAGTATACTTAAGTTATGTAAGTATGTTATTTTGGAACCAATAATTTGTACTTAATTACTACTTAAATTAAAATGATATAAATTTGCACTAAATTCATATCGAGTATACTAGTCGTATGTTATTTTTGCCACTATTTAATATAATTTAAGTATATTTGTGTGAGCTGTCTGACTAAACATTAAAAATCTATTAAAAATGTGATTAAAATATAGATTTACATCACATTCACTTTGAGGAGTGTATAGAAACTGGGGGGAAACAAAAGCAATATATCTCATTGCTACAAGTTTTTTCAAAGTTCTTTTACCGACACTAAATAACTAAAGTAAACTTTTTAGGTATAAATTTAACACATAAAAGTTCATTATCACAGTTTTAATTTGTCAACACAAAATTATTGTTTTGTAGCAAATTTGACTGAAGTAGACTTTTATTATTATCGACTCCTTTAGATTCATATAGTAAAAGTATAGTTTTATCATAAAAAGCACAGTTTTATAAAATAATACTAAGCATATATTTTTACTAAGTACATCACCAGTATAAAATCAGCACAGCCAAATAAAGTATACTTTTTCAAAGTAGAATGAATTACATATTAATAGGTAAAAATTTAAGTATAAGTAGAAAAAGTGTACTTGAATTACTGCCCATATAGTTCAAGTACACTATTATTATGTTTATATATAGATTTTTAATGTTCAGTCAGACAGCTCACACAAATATACTTAAATTATATTAAACAGTGGCGAAAATAACATACGACTAGTATACTCAATATGAATTTAGTGCAAATTTATATCATTTTAATTACAAATAAGTAGTAATTAAGTACAAATTACTGGTTCCAAAATAACATAACTTAAGTATACTTCTTTTTCACAAGGGGAGTTTAAAGGGGAATAGGAGGTTCGGGAGTGAGTCAGTTGAAAACCTAATGAAAACACAATTTCTTACTGACAGAATCTCCTAATTCCCCCTTTGATTCTATCTACATGGAGAATCACAAAACTGTGAGACTTACAAAAACTAAGTAAGTGTACCATAAATATCAGAAATGTTAATGTAACCAAGTACTGTAATTTCTTATTGACAGAATCTCTCAGTGGACACAACTGTCGATGCTCACATTACAGACACAAAGATACAAAATGCGAACGCAGTTATGTGAATAACAGCACATAACACATACAACACTTTCACGTGTATCAGATATGCTTAAACGTAACAGAGCTTAATGAAGTGCTGTATCAAATCACAAGTAGGTTTTGTTAAGCCTTGGAAGCCACTCATCCGTCTGGGAACAGTTTGCGCCTGTTAAATTTCTCCTGAGTGGAAGCTGGCAGTGCATTAACACATGATGATGAATTACAATACGCCAGAGCCAACGTACTACAAAGCACAGGTAAAGCCAGTGTAGAAAAAGCAGATCTAAGAAGGAAAAAACAAAGAAAGTGAACATAACCTGCATTTTTTTTTCTTTAAAAAAAAAATCACATTCATATATATGTATATTTTTTTAGAGTTGTGCGATACGGAAAAAATCTTAATATTCAAATAATATATGAGTCATTTTTCATAACAATTACAATTTTTTTAAAATATATTTTTATTTTATTTTTTTGTTTGTAAATGTGCCAGAATAGAACTGCACAATTTAGAGCTATAAAATATGCGAACTGCTTATTTCACATTAAATTTTATTTCATTGTAAAATATGTTTAAAGCAAGCACTGAGAGCAAGCCCACTAAAACATGAAACCAATATAATCAATTAAGAACTCTTTTCAGCTTGTTGGTATTTAGTGGAATCCATTCCTCCACCTTTGTGATACTGTCAATTTGGAAACCTTGACAAACCCACACAATTGTAGCACCAAATTCTTCAGACTATAAGGTGCACCATCAATGAGTGTTCATTTTCTGGTCTACTATAAGGTGCACAGTATTATAAGGTGCATTAAGCTAACTGCATCTAGTAAGAATGCGTACTTGAAGTAAACAAGGGTGTCGCCATGTTTCCCTTCTAATTCAGCAGGTCTCGCCTTGTGGGGTGTCTAAGTAAATTAAACTGTATTTCAAAAAAAAAAAAAAAAAAAAAAAAAAAAAAAGAAACATTTATTTTATAGTCAAACGAGCACTGGATGTTAATCTACACAAATTTCTCTCCTAAAAACTGTTTATTTCAGAAAGTAAAGTGCTTCTGTTTATTTACAGTAAGCTTATAATTCCAGTAGTTAGCAAGCTACAGTTAGCAAGCGCTTAGCCAGCTCCGGTTAACCCAGGGTGCTATCAGCTAGCGGTTCTTCCCTTGTAGCTTGTTTTAACACGGATACACTCATGTCTAAAGTCTGATACATTCATGTCTAAACGGCTAAATAGCTAGCGATGCAGTTAGCAGCTAATGTTAATGCCTTAGCACTGGAGAAACTTCACTGAAACTCCCTTATAATGTTGTACTTCAGTGGATTGGCTTTACCACTTCTTAATACCTGACCACTAGAATTCATACATAAGGATTCATACACGCCGGATTATAAGGTGCAAATTAAAGAATTTTAGGTTCCCTTATAGTTTGAAAAATACAGTTTTGTAGCCACTGGTATTCTTTCTATTCTATGAATCTACCCACCAAATTTCAAAGATGTTCGAGTCAGGGGGCGGTGAGGAGCATACCAACATCAGCTTGTGTTTCTCCTCTGTTGTCTTGTTTACCTTTGTTCGGCCAGCATATAAGCAGTCCTATCTGAAAGCATTCTTCCATATCCTGGCTTGACTTCCCGTTGCCCTCAACTATCATTTCTTAATGGAAGTTGGGAGCTGGATATCTTTTTATAGCTTTCCCTTGCTTTGTAGGCAACCAGTTTGCTTCACCTTCAGCAGCTACATAGTGGAGGCTGTGGTTGATGAGTATGAGCTTAGGGTGGGGAAAGTCAGAGAATTGATTACACTTTAGAACTGAGAAATTGCTATTCCATTCTTTTATGCTTGAAAATGACTTGGAGTGGGTTCTGGTGTGAGAAAATTCTAGGGATGATATGGAAAACATTTATACAGCACTGAGAACATGTGGGACTGTGTTGGGAAATGTGTGGAACAGAACAATCTAACACCTATATGAGGTGTGTGCACAACAGTGATGAACGAGTGAAAAGTAGTTTATTTCATTTTTTGTCCACTATAAGCTTTAATCAATCAGTCATAGTTTAAAAAACACTATGGATCAGGTTATTTTGCCCCCAGACCTTAAAGGCGAATATCATATAATGCAGATGGGTTTATGCGGCATTTGCACTGCTCAGTAGCACCAATGCACAGCAATGTATCCCATTCTGTTTTTAGTTCAAACAATGGTGTCTCTTAACAGCAGTGCTTAAGCCAGTATGGTCTTCTATGAATTGTCTGTTACAACTGTTACTGCCCAGTTGTGTTTCACACCCTGGACTGCCAGGTATAGAACACATTGGGAGGCAAACAAAGCATGCTGCAGCCTTGGCATCTTTCTAAAAAGCTTCATGACTAGAGACAGAGTAAAATGCAAGTACATACTGGCAATGTATTTGAAAGAGGCAGAAAACCTAGAGCCCAGAAGGACTACAAGACGAATGCAGAGCTGGCTATTTTTCACCTGAACAGGAAAACACTGAGCTTCAAGGTTTGTGAATATAGCCAACATGAAGGTGTTTTTATGCTGCATTTGCACTGCTCTGTAGCACCAACGCACTGCAATGTATCCCATTCCGTTTTAGTGGGAAATGTTGGTTTTGTCAGATGCAGCTGCACAGTGCATCAGGGGTCCAGAGCATCAGGTCTGAGGGGCTGCAGTGCGGAGAAAAGTTGAGCCGAGACAAACTTGACAAAAGAATCCGTCCAACATGATGCATCTATCCACTATACAACTGAATTATTGTATGTCCTCAGAAAAGGAAGAAAGTGATGCAGCAATTCAATATTATTGTCTATTCCTTAATTCCTCTGATGGGTAGCTGAAATTCCCCTGAATTAACTTTCATTTTTCCATTCCACATTAAATGCTGCAGCCTCTACTGTCTGTTGCCTCATTTAAATTGGAACGGGAAATGTAGCTAGCTATTGTGACACAGGGTAAACCTTTGTTAACAACCACATGCAGTCAGAAGTTCACACTACAGTCTTGATCTGGTGGCCACTGCTCCTGACTCCTAGTCGTCGACTGGGTCAGATATTTAGCATTCCAGATATTTACAGAGCGTTCCCGACTAGTTGAAGATCAGTCAGCGATGGCTTGGCGAGCATTTTAGTTTCCACTACAGGACAGAACGAGCAGCGAGTGATCCCCAATGTTTGTGACTGAAAAACTAGGTCAAAATCGTGTAGTGTGAACCTGACATTGCAGAACTTGCAGGACATCTTCAGAGTTCTCATAGAGTTCAGGCCTCAGATAGAGCTGTTTTAGCATGCTCACATATATAAAAGTGAACATACATACAGTATTTTAGCCAGTCATGCAATGACCAATGGGTCAATAACTGTGACTCCATACACACAGTGTGAACTGCAGTAGGTGAAGAAAAAATATATATTTCCCAAACTATGATTAATTGCAAATTTGTTGTCTTTATGGTTTAAGGATATGAATGCTTTGCTATTCTATTCTATTATAATTTTGTCAGCAGTGTTTAAATGGTCTTAAAATGAACATTTAATGACAATGATGTGGCGCAGGGGATTACACCACTACCTGCCAGTGAGCTAACTACCACATTGCATAGGAGAGTGGGGTTCAATTCCTGGCCTGGGTGACTGAATGCTGAGATACACCAATAAGAGTACTTGGGCAAGACTCCTAACACTTCATTGGCCCAACTTTGTAAATGTAATTGTAACAATAATATTGTTTATTAAAATAATGTCTGGGACAATACATTGTTTACAAAAAAATGTATATATTGTGACAGGCCTACACACATACACATATAATCAGAGTATTCACACATACAGGGGTTGGACAATGAAACTGAAACACCTGTTTTTAGACCACAATAATTTATTGTCACGATGGACAGTTCTGGTGGAAACAGGAGAGCTGAGGTGCACATTGAATTCTGCCATGATTTGGGCAGCCGTGGTTTTATGTTTTTTGGATACAATCCGGGTTAGCAACCGAACATCCCTTTCAGACAGCTTCCTCTTACAGCGTCCACAGTTAATCCTGTTGGATGTGGTTGGTCCTTCTTGGTGGTATGCTGACATTACCCTGGATACCATGGCTCTTGATACATCATAAAGAATTGCTGTCTTGGTCACAGATGCCCAAGCAAGACAAGCACCAACAATTTGTCCTCTTTTGAACTCTGGTATGTCATCCATAAAGTTGTGTGCATTGCAAAATTTTGAGCAAAACTGTGCTCTTACCCTGCTAATCGAACCTTCACACTCTTACTGTTGCTCTTACTGGTGCAATGTGCAATTATTGAAGGATGACCACCAGGCTGGACCAATTTAGCCATGAAACCATGAAAATGACAGGTGTTTCAGTTTCAAAGACATACAAAGACAACTGCAACGCATACACACAGTCCTGCAATGCAGCTGTCCGTACATTTTTTTGTAAATGTAATTGTAACTATAATATTGTTTATCGAAGTAATGTCTGGGACAATATATCATCCACAAAAAATATATATATTGAGACAGGCCATTACACACACACACACACACACACACATATAATCAGGGTACTCACAAACACAAAGACAACCGCAAAGCAAAGACACAGTCCTGCAATGCAGCTGTCCGTACGCTCCCCAGATAGACAAGCAGAGAAAAAGGTTGACATATACAAACATCTTCAACCATGCGGCACGCCAATTAACCTTTTTGACAGCAGATGCTGCACGGGAACAAATCACCCGCTGTCACGAGGGAAACGAGCCCCGTTTTGGACCACATTATTCATTTATTCATTCATTTATTTATTTATTTCTTTATTTACTGTCTACATAAATTGAAAGCCGCCTTTCGCCCGCATGTCACGCGCGTATCGATTGGCATTTCTGGGACGAGGGAAAGAAATCAAGCGTCAATTTCATGATAATTAGAGCGGGGGATGGAGACAGATGAGTGTCGGGACATCTGCGCCAGAGAGGTTAAAAGGCGCTGCGTCTGGTGGAGGGATGTTTGCTGGATGCTGACATTTGCAGCAGTGCCTGCAGTGTCCTCTGCACAAAATGACCCAGCCCACACACACACACACACACACACACACACACCTACCTTTCTCACTTCTCACACACACACACACACACACACACTGTGCTTTGGTCTGTCTTTCTGGCACACAGTGAAAGGACACACTGCTGCTGAAGAAAAGAAAAGAAGAAGAAAAAAAACACACACCTTACCCAAACAGCTCTGCTCTCTTCCAATTACACTTGCAACAAGCTATTTCTGCTGGGTATTCCCTCTATCTGTCTCAGTCTCTTTCTATTTTTCCCCGTCTCCCTCTCCCTCTCTCCCTCTCTTTCTTTCACACAGACTGCAAACACACATACACACACACACACAAACACAGACTGTGAATGGCATTACAGATTTAGATTTCTCTCCTCACACATAACTTGAGAAATACACCCACACAAACACTAATAGCCATGCACAATTAAAGTAGTATGTAAAATTAAGTGAGCGATCAAGGATGTGGAGTGTGTGGCATTGTTTTAACCCGTTTAGCACCATTTCCTGCCTTTTAATTCACTCCTCTCTTTTAATAACCTGATTTAATTATACTTACATTATATATACACTCAAAAATCATAAAAAAATGTTGCACGGCATCCTTGTGTCATGGTGTTGGGTGCAATTTTTTACAATGCTACATCAAGTTCTTTACTTTGATATACTTCGGCAGGCCATTGTTTGAATGCTTGATAAAATCCTGCAACCTGTTGCTTTACCCTTTCTAAATGGAAACTTAAGTGTGCTTTTTCCAAGAGACAAGACAATGTTCAACCACATGCTGTCATCTCAAGAGCTTTCCTTGATAACACACAAACTTTTATCAAGCAACAGATACAGAGCTTCTGTCTCTTGACTTCACATCTACAAGGTTGGGAAGCCAGGTAGTAGTGTCTAATACAGCTCTGGAAAAAAATGAAGAGACCACTTCAGTTTCTGAATCAGTTTCTCTGATTTTGCTATTTATAGGTATATGTTTGATTAAAACGAACATTGTTGTTTTATTCTATAAACTACGGACAACATTTCTCCCAAATTCCAAATAAAAATATTGTCATTTAGATCATTTATTTGCAGAAAATGAGAAATGGCTGAAATAACAAAAAAGATGCAGAGCTTTCAGACCTCAAATAATGCAAAAAAAAGTTTTAAGGCATCAGTCTTCTCCATCAGTCTTACACACTGCTTTTGAAAAACTTTATGCCACTCCTGGTGCAAAAAATCAAGCAGTTCAGCTTGGTTTGATGGCTTGTGATCATCCATCTTCCTCTTAATTATATTCCAGAGGTTTTCAATTTGGTTAAAATCAAAGAAACTCATAATTTTTTAATGGTGGTCTCTTTTTTTTTTTAACCAGAGCTGTAGAGTGAAGTGTTTAAAGACTCCAGCAGCACTACTGTGTCTGATCCACTCGTACCAGTGCGACACACAATGCTAAGAATGATCCCACCACTCGAATAATAGCTGCCCTGTGGTGGTCCTAAAGGGGTCCTGACTATTGAAGAACAGGGTGACAGGAGGAGAATAATGTATGCAGAGAACCAGATACAGGACTACAGTCTGTAATAATAGATCTACAAAGTGCTCCTACATGCTTATTGAATGCTTAATCATTGTATCTCACATAGCTATATTATAAACACATGATTCTTGTATGAAGCATCTTAATTCTTTAGAATGAACTACTCTGTGGGCAGATTTAAAGAGATAAAATGAACAAAATGAAAAAGTGAAATTCCTGAAGGTGACAGGAAGAAGGGCGGAGACAAAAAGAAAGGACAAGATAGGAAAAAAAGAGAGGGGAGAAACAAGGAGAGGACCAGAGAGGAGAGCTAGTGTGGCCACCTTCTGGAGTGCCTCAGGGCATAACAGGCTTTTGTGCCAACCCTGGCACACAAACAATTTTATCCCTACTGCAAAAGAGTTGCACTCAAGCAGCACAAACTACCCCTGTTCGATCATCAGTAGCATAACACACACACACACACACACACACACACATTACACCAGGCTTTCTTTTAACACCTTTTAGCAACAGCAGAGCCGTAAACGCGAGCAGATTGTCGCTACATTAACATGTACAAAATGTACAAATTCAGAGGAGCATGTTCAGACCTGGCAGGTTTGATCTGATTTAAGAAAATGAACCCCGCTGCTCCCATCACTCTGTTAGTGAGCTTCATTAAAACAAACGAGAACGCTGCCCTTGCAGCATGGTGTGCATCAAACCAGTGGACTGACGACTCCAACTGAGCTTACTGCTCTGAAACATCAGATAAAAATAAGATAAAATACATTTTCAAAACAGTGATCTTAACTTGCCTTATAAAATGGGTTTATAAAAAAATCATAGTGCACAACAGTGCGTAAAACCTGTAAAATCCTAACTCAGATCAACAGCATAGGCAAAATCCTAACTTAAAAGAACAGCACAAACTATATCCTGACTCACAACATCCACAACAGCGAAACCTATAAATTCCTATCTGAGATAAATAATACCTGCAAAATCCCAATGAAGATGTACAGCATCTGCAAAATCCTAACTTGGTTGAACATCACAGACAAAATACTAACTCAAGTAAAGAGCATTCACAAAATTCCAATGCAGATGAACAGCACCTGTAAAATCAGAACTCGGATGAACAGCATCCACAATATCCTAACTCAGATAAAGGACATATCTAAAAACTGCAACCACAAAACTCAAATGAGTAATTGCAATTCAGATGAACAGCACCTGCAAAATCTTGACTTATGATTATCCTGTGCAGTACAAAATCTCACTCATGTTAACAGTACCTTGTAGATTCTACCTCAGATAAACAGCACCTGCAAAATTCTTTCTAAGATGAATAGCATCCACAATATTCTAACTCGGATCAACAACATCTGCAAAAGCAGCATCCATAAATTCCTGCAATAAATGAACAGCATCTGCAAAATTCCAACCCCGATAATAATCATCTGAGTTAGGATTCTACACATAAAAAATCATCTGTAAAATCCTAACACATATATCTAACTATAAAGGTCAATTTATACTTACTTAACCGTCTGAAGAGGTGGGCCAGGGCACAGTTCACTTGGACTTGAGCATGGTACACAAGCAGTGTGGGCGTGATCTGTGCCCGAGCACGGAACATGATGATGTCCGTGATGCGACGTTCCTGTAAACAAATATTCTGTGTTGTGCCGAATTCAGCACCACGTCAGAAAATGCACCCCCTCTCAGAAGCATGCTCTATGTCGCTATGTATGTAACCCTGACTAGTATAACCGTGACTTTTGGCACGTATTTCTAAGTAAGTTAAAGCAGATTATCTCCGGTTTTAGCAAGAAGATGCGCTCCTGAGAGAGGGTGCTTTTCATTGCAGGGTGTTGCATTCGACCACCAGCACACCAGCAAGCCCACTGAGCAGTAAGTAATGACAGAAGTGTGTGACAGAAGAGGCACGGATTGTTTAAACGCAGTGTGAGTGCAGGCCAGTGGGGGAGTGGGGAGGGGCAGAATCCTGCTCCAGCACAAGTATACCCTTAGTCAATGAGTTGACTATGGCATATCCTGCACAGGCGCACTACGCAGTGAGTTGAGTTTATACTTCTGAGTTTGTGCGTCTATGTCTCTCTGCATTGCTCCTCAGTTTAAACTGTGACTGTGGAAATGTGTGTGGGGCTCAGTGGACCAATCACAGCTGCTGCTGTCCACGTCATGTGACACGTAGCTACATTTCTATGGAGATGGGCATCAGGCTATGGCGTAGGGCAGGGGTCAGCAATTAAGTTTGGCCGTGGACCAGATATTTTTCAAGCCATTACGTGGTGTGCCACAAAAAATAATTCTGTTTTGTAAAAAGTTTAATGGGATGGAGTGCTACAGACTAGTTGCGCTGCAGCCTAGAGGCTGCAGAACAGTTAAACTCAAAGCAGGTAAAACCAAGAAGAAAGGAAAAAAATAAATAAATAAGCACACTGCGCCCATGTCATCAGGGTCACGGTATAATACACTATCGCTGCCCCGGCTAGTGAATTGGGACACAGTCGGGAAAAAAAATGTGTTTATAACGATAGAGAGCCTAAGAACGTGTGAAAAAATGAGAACAGGCGGAAACTAAAGTCATGCAAAGCGTGACAGAGAGACTGGGGAGGAATGTAAAAAAAAGCTCACCAGAGAAGCATTTTATTTATTTATTTTTACTACCTTTTATTATAGTTCAAACAACCTCACAGGCCAGATGTTTCATGCTTGCGGGCCACATCTGGCCTGCAGCTACGTCCTGGTCTCCAAAAACTCCATACACAAAATCCTAAATTAACCAATTATAAAAAAAATTTAAATCCTAAAAAATAAGAGCACCTGCAAAACCATAAATCAGATTAATGTTATCCGCAAGATCCTAACTCGAATAAACAAACACTTAATATTAACTAATAATTAGCATTAATATTGACTAATAATCTGTGACAAATCCGCAAACACCCTCATGCATCTTTCTCTTTTAACAAAGCCAGTCGCAGAGGTTGAGAATAATGATACAGTTCTCATCGAGGCCTCGCCATTCTGCAGGAATCCAATTATTTTAGCTGGCACAGGAGATTAGCAGCACTGAGGAAACGGCAATCACCCCCACCTCCGTAAGCAGGCTCATCAGAGAAAAAGCTGCCTCCTACTGGGAACCAAGAGAGTACAGAGCAACCATGGCAACAGCACAAGCTCGTAAAATGATTATTCTATAGTTTATTCATACAGGCCAATATCAGGGAGAGAATCCTGTGGAAATTGACTTTCCCTAATGAACTTCCTATTCGGCATCAGAAACTACAGAAAGGTGACATTAAGCTTAATGAACCCAATAGGAGGAAGAGCTGCGCAGTGAGAGAATGTAACAATTATATATTGTAATTTTGATTTGCTTTGCAATGCATTTGAAATTCAATCAATCATTCTACCTGACCAGAATTATTTGCACCATCACCACAATCACATGACCACAATCTCAACACTCTCATTTACCATAACGACTCCCAATAAAACAAGCTGCCATTTGTTAGTGATTTGCATGGCATGACCTTCTGCATATCAATACTGTAGATGGTCAATACAATAATGATTAGCATGCAACTTGGAGGCTTAAACGTATTGAGGAACACACACGTTTTTCTCTCAGAGGGTCCACACAGCTCTTTTGATGCAGGTTGTATGAGTGCAGTACAGTGATGTACAGCTCTGGAAAAAAGAGACAACTTAAGATAAACAAAAAGATGTGTTTCTTTGATTTTACCAAATAGAAAACCTCTGGTATATAATTAAGAGGAAGATGGATGATCACAACCATCAAACCAAGCTGAACTGCTTGCATTTTTGCACCAGGAGTGGCATAACGTTATCCAAAAGCAGTGTGTAAGACTGGTGGAGAAGAACATGCCAAGATGCATGAAAAGAGAATGTGATTAAAAACCAGGGTTATTGCACCAAATATTGATTTCTGAACTCTTTAAATTTTATGAATATGACCTTGTTTTCCTTGCATTATTTGAGGTCTGAAAGCTCTGCATTTTTTTTTATTATTTCAGCCATTTCTCATTTTCTGCAAATAAATGCTCTAAATGACAATATTTTTATTTGGAATTTGGAAGAAATATTGTCCGTAGTTCATAGAATAAAACAACAATGTTCATTTTACTTAAACATATACCTATATATAGAAACGGGAGTGGTCTCTTAATTTTAAGAGCTGTATTTTGTTTGATATACTGTATACATTTTCAAAACTACATTATTGATTATTATTATAGTATTATAGTGTGTTTTTTTTTGTCCTAAAAAAGTACTATCAAACTATATGCCTAGCCCATGGCATGAATGCAGGATAGATATAAAGTCCCTGAACACGGAACTTTGCTCTGTGCTGGGACCAGAACCTGCGACTTTCATCAGGTCACAAATAAAAGTTGCTGTTGCAAACAGAGATATGAGAAATATCCACAATACAAGCTGAGATGAAAGAAGACGTTAAAAGCCATGTTAACAACCTAGAAGAGGGTCGTTCAACATGGCTAAGATGAGGGTGCAAAGCTACCAGAACGCAATGACCAAACTTAAAGGACCAACAAGTCATTTATTTTCAGTAGTAAATGATAAAATGATCAGGATGTATCATCAGATATTAAGGAAACATGCTGAGTTAAAGCCCTGGCAGCTCGTCAACAGGGCTTAAACATATTGAGAAACACACAGGTCATGGGTATTCTGTGTTTGTTTTGGCCTCTGTCTCTGCCTGCTGCTCATTCCCCAACACTAACTCCACCCCGAGGTGGCCAGTACACAACAGCAAGCGAGCGGTGTTACAGCAAGGAAGCTAGCAAGCAGGGCTGCTTCAGTTAAACCTTAGCTTGCTCCCATTTCCTACTAAATGTACTGTACCTTTAAAGAACAGATGAGGTATTGACTATTTAAATTTTTTTTTTGCTTTTAGGCTCCCCCTTCTGGTGGGAAGTGTAATTCTTGCTTTGAGCTACTACAGCACACACTTTACACATGCATTTCTGGACAAGCTTTAAAAAAGGGTATAGGAAATAAATAAAATATCTAAACAGCTGCAATGAGTCAGCTTCTGAAAAAGGCACTACGTATAAAAATGATCATATAAAATAAATTATCATGGATCATTCACACAGAGGTCTTATACCTAGGAGGCAAGATAGGAAACGGTAGGATAGAAAAAAAAACTAAACACCTATCAGGACTGCACAAAGCATGCAAAACTGGTCAGAAAATTATCATATTTTCAAATGAAACAACAAAATTTGCGAAGGCACATGCAGTGTTTAATGATGTCCGGAAAGCCCAGACAAAAGCCTGACTATCGTCCACGAAAGTTTAATCTGTTATTATTATCTGATGAAGGCTTTGCAGAATGTATTAATTCAGCAGATGTTCCAATACTTCTTTCCATATGATCATATTATAAATGTGTGTGTGTGCATACATTCCAGATTTTAATTTAAAGGATATCTGCATACATTTCAGTTTCTCCACGTTGAGATAAAGAGCACCAGCTGAATTCATGGTGTACATGTTCTGTTCGAATATTAGTTTCCAAACATCCCTTGAAGTGTCGCTAGCAAAGCCATTACCGGAGCGCTAGCGCCCATCAAGAAGCCCTAGCAGCCGATTTAATGGGATAAACGTTTGACATTTAGGGCACACAGAAGCAATATTGCATTATTGCTGCAGAAATGATCGTATTAAGTGTCACAGATAGGGCTACACTGAGCTGGGTATATCCTCACAGGGGAACATGCCTTCCACAATAAGGGATGGCAATCTGCTGAGAGTAAATGAGCACAGCATTTCAGTCATCTCGGGTAATAATCACTGGTTTCAGTAAACAAGGAGCTTTTTTTTTAGGCATTTTTATGAGGAAGGAGATTTTAACTGAGAACCACTATTAACAGGAAACCCAGTACCTGCACTTTTTAAATCCTATTTGAGTGTTTTCTCTAACAGGGGAGAGTAGAATTTTTAAATGGAAGCTATAGACATACACTCCCTACCCTAGCCCTTGACAGCACTTACAGTGGGGCAATAAGGAACACAGTCAGGTCAGGTGGGAGAGCCAAGAAACAGCAGGTTTAAGTTCATTTTTACACTCTACTCGATTACCGTTATTTAAGGACTATAGGGCGCACCAGATTTTAAGGCACACTTTCAATGAACATCTATTTTGTGGTCTATTTTCATACATAAAACTTAACATGAGAGTTAAACTTGCACAGACTAAATGCAGTCAGACAGTCTTTTGGTAAACAAACAAATGCTAAGACTAAGTTCAATGTAAGCTCAGTTAATGTTACTATCCTAGCCCTGTACAGCTTGTATTTCTCAGCTAGAAATTAGACAGATTTTGAAAGAGATGTAAACTTATACAGAGCGTGATAAGTGATGCTGAGCACTTCATTCTGTTTAATTTACCGTATTTTTAGCACTATAAAGCGCACTTTCCTTATTATACGGTGATTATAAGGCACTTTTTAAGCGACAATAGTGAGGCTATTGCCATGTTTCCCTTCTAATTCAGCAGTTTGCCCCGCTGGGGAAAGTCAAACGAGTGCTGGATGTTAATTTACACAGATTTCTCTTCTAAAAAAATGTGTATTTGGGTGAGTAAAGTGCTTTATTTACAGTAAACTTAGATTTCCAATACCTTAGTGCGGTAAGCAGCAGCGCTACACTGAGGAACCCTGAGTGATTATCAGCAAGTTGTTTGTTCATTGTAGCTTGTTTTAACACTGTAAACACACAAACTACAGTCCAATATACTCACCTCTGTATGACGAAAGACTTAGCGCTGCGGTTAGTGACTAATGCTAATACTGCTCCAGCCTTGGTGCTGGAGAAACTTTATTGAAACTCCTTTATAACGCTTTACATGCACTTCAGTAGAGTGGCTTTACTGCTGCTTACAACCTTGCTGGTAGAATTCATACGTAAGGTGAACTGTCGGTAAATTAAATAGAATAAAGTGCTCAGCACTTTGTATCAGTTTACATCTCTTTCAAAACCCGCTTAATTTCCAGCTGAGAAATACAAGCTGTACAGGGCTAGGATAGTAACATTAACTGAGCTAATTTACTCTTAGCATTTGTTTGTTTACCAAAAGACTGTCTGACTGCATTTTGTCTGTGTAAATTTCACTCTCATGTTAAGTAGCACCTGCTTAAGTACATTTATGACTAAAATAGCACTATTAAGTTACATTTATGACTGGAATAACACTGCTGAAGTGTTCATTCATTATTCAAAAGTGCAAGAGGTTCAATGTAAGTGCAATTCATTTGGTGAAAGACCGAAGAAGAACGGTCAGATTTGATAAGCCACCCTAGCGCAAAGAGTTTTAGAACTCTGCAACTGAGCCTCTGAAGCCAAACCTCAGAAGTTGCAGAAGGTTGTGGGTTTCAAGACGGGTTCAAGACGAGTCCAAAACTTTGTAGAGTTCAAGTTTTTCAAGGTCAGGGGAGAAGGTTTAATGCTCAAAAACACTGCAGAACGTTTTAGAGCCTGACACTTTGGACCAAGCTTCTAAAGAACGGAGCAGAAGGCTGTGTATATACTGTCAAACCTCAAGCCCGACACATAATGCTTTAAAACCGAGGCTCAAGGAAACTGGCCTCAAATTCTAAAATATTCATTTAGCTCCATGTTAGGCTGCTTCAACTGCCAGTAAACCTCGCTCTGTACACCTAACATAGAGAATTCATAACCATCATCTATATATAAATGAATTGGGCCTTAAATAGCATTGGCTTCTTTTTTTTTAATCATTACAAAAGAAATACTCTTTCTGCTGCAGAGACATAGGGCACATTCTATGTAACATGCAGTGGACATGGAGTGTAATAAGTGCATTTATGCCAATGTGAGGTCATGCTTGTGATGTACCTTACTTTATATTTGGCATATTCTGCCAAATTCGTGCCATTTCTGTCCCCAGGAAATTAAATGTATAAATGTGCACACAAAATAACTTTAAAATACATTTTATTATTAAACACAGTGTCTTGTACACCGACCTAATTGCAAAAGTAAGATATGTAATTAAAAACATTGATAAAAACTATTTAGAACACTAAATAGAGTGCCAGTAACAGGAGTGAGTTCCAGTAACAGGAATGAGTGCCACTAACAGGACTGAGTTTTGACTGACTTTGAGTGCCAGTAACAGGACTGAGTGCCAGTAACAGGACTTTTGAACATGCTTTTTAAAAGTCACATGAGTTTTGGTAACAGGGCTGAGAAAAATCTAACAATCTTCAATAATAAACCAGTACATGTTTGAATAGTTAAATATATGTGTTATTGGATTCAGAGTTGAAAAAATAGAAGCACTAATGGTGTAAATTTTACTGTAAAAACATAGCAAAATGAGTAAAAGTATGATAGTATTTTACTTATTATCTCAAACAACATAATTCAGAGCAGTTTGCACTAAAATACCACAAAGTCTAAAGTTTTGATCATCTTTTATGTAGTATCATATTTTGCCATTGTCTACCATTGCAAGTTTAAGGAGGAATCACATTGGCTAAGATCTTTGTAAATGTTAAAATGTTTCAAAGGTATGAATTTCTTTATAGACTCGGTTTCGAATTCTCTCAGTAGTGGAACACTCACGGCCAGACAAAATCCCCTTGATAAGTCCTTAACCCTGTAAAGATCATTGCTCAGAGCTTACTGAGCTTAGTGTCTCTCCTTCACTCTCTTTCTTTCCTCTGATCTTTTCTTTCTACCCTGCTCTTTTTTGGCAGCATCACACTCTAAATCTCCAACTGCAAAGATTCCATCTCTACTTTCAGTTTTAAGACTTATTTAAGGGTCTCTCACAGGGGGCTACAGAACGAGTGTGTGGACTGCCCAAGTGTTTCTAATACACTGCAGTGAATGCTTACTTCCTTACCGGACTTGTCAGGCGGAAAATGGATCCCATTTGCCGCTTCATCTCAAAACCAGGAATACAGAACTCATTTTCTTGGAAAGCCAACAACATTTCAAACACTCTCCCACCTGCACATTGTATCAGTGACAATTTCATTTTCTTCTTTTCTCCTCTACTTATTCACTCTCCCTCAGCGGTCATCTTTACCTGTCACATATTACTCAACCTGTCATCAGCCTGGCAGGAAAAACAGGCTGTAAGGACAATTTGACTGTCTTCTCATGCAGCAGTGGCCATGAATATGCTGCTTGATTTTATAGAAGCTGAAATGTCTCTGACTTTTTCCATGCGGTTCTCTTATTTTGTAGAATTATCCTGAGCAGGAATGGGCAATGACAACATTTTTTTTTTCTGATACATTTTGTTGTTGCGACACATATACTGTGGATACAGTGGGTAGTAGATAGATAGTACATACAGTCAGTGCTTAAAAAAACTGACAACTACACATTATATTCTACATTTATTATAAAGTGTGTAATTCATCCTTTTATTATAGTTTTGCAAACTTTAAATTCACTGTATTAAGTATGGAACAGATATTGAATAGCAGTAAGCAATACAAATCAATTAATTAGAGAATTAATCTACTGCTGGTGATGTATTTTGTCTGCAGTAAATATTTTGTAATATAGTTAATGTCTTTAAATATTTTTAAATTGTATAATTTATTGTCTTTCTTATATTTTAGTGCATCTCTGCTAGGGTGTCCTCATTAAATCCAGAAATATTTTAGCAGATCAGTTATTTTATTACTATTTTATTTTCTTGCTCCTTGGCTCCCCCTGAAGGTGGGAAGTGTAATTCCAGCTTTCAGCTACTACAGGACACACTTTACACATGCATTTCTGGACTAGCTGAGAGATACAGATCCATCACTGAGAGTATATTATTGACTTATTGTACAAAATCTAGACATGACCTTAACAAGTGCTCTTGTTTCTTGTGTGTTTATATACATAGGAATACATTTCCCCAGATTTTAAGCCAGTTATGAAATGCCCATCTATAACAGCAGGTGAAGATGCTGTTTTTGAGGCTATACAGATATAAAAAAACAGTATTTTAAAAATATGCTACAAACTACAATCAGGCAAAAAAAAGTTATACATCCCCCTTAAAAGTACTATTAGCTAAATGTTCACTGCACTTTTAGAAGGGTTTAACAGCTTTATAATGCTAGGGTTTAACTACTGTCAAACACAGTTCGTACCCTAAGAACAGTTATCGTGACAAGCCTAACTGAAATTCAAAAAACATGTGAACCGTGACGGTAAAATACTGTTACAGGATTTTACAGGAATATGACTTGGATATGCAGCATTATGCAGTTCTTCCAAACATTTTCCTGCTTATTTTACCAGAAATACGTAGTGTAGTTTGTAGGGGTGTCACGATTTCGATATTTCATTGAAATCGATCGAAATGATGTCATGGTCTCGAGCATCGAAGTCAAAAAGAGGATCGACGATCCCTCCCGCAAATGGCGCTGCGCACTACGCAAATGGCGCAGCACACTGTAGCCGACGCTGCTGCTTAAAGAGCAGCCCTTTCTCCAGAGAATGTGGACATTCTCATCTTCTTAAAGAAAAACTTGAAAATATAAAAATAACAGTTGTTTTGTCTAGCCTCAACTATGTTATTAGTTTTAGCATCTTTCTCTCAGATAAAGTTAATAATATATCTTTTTGTTAAAGAAAAAAAACTTGTCATTCTCAGGGACCAAAAAAGTTTTAAAGTCTTATTTTTCATGTTTAACTGTTATAGTAGGATAGAGTTCAGTTTGTTAAGGCTCTAATTGTTCTATTATTTTTCACATGACTGTTCCTGTATTTTTTTTATTATTTATTTTGTTATGTGCACACTGCTGCTATCAAAAAAAAGCCACTAGATGGCATTACAAATATATCTTAATTAAATTATTTAAATTTGACCATTAGTGCCTAATGTGGTGTATTACAGATCACTTGTATCACTTTCCATCACTTATATCAAGCCAACCTTTTGAAATAAAATATTGTAAATTTGATGAATCAAACCAATGAATGACCAAAGACTAATCTAAAACTGGCAGTAAAAAAAGAAAAAGAAAAAAGAAAATCGAGAATCTAATCGAATCGTGACCCTAAAATCGGAAATAAAATCGAATCGAGGATTTAGAGAATCGTGACACCCCTAGTAGTTTGAAGCATGCCTAGCCTAAAGCAGCATCAATCAACAATCAAGACGATATTCTCCTGAGGACCAACATGATTATATGGCTGTTCTTAGTTTTAAGGTAATAAGGCTACATAATGCATTCGTGCCTACATTCTCACCATTCTGAGACCTAACTTGAACCAAACTGAACCAAAATCCACTAACCCACTGGGGTCAGTGATGTTTTAATAGATAGAACACTGTGTTATTTATCACAGAGCTGTAGAGTCGATTCTTGAGTCCCCTCCCCGGCGCTTAATTCTGTATGCATAGCATGACTGACCCTGTGATCCGTCGCTGGCAGTCTAAAGCTGCGATATGTGACAGCTAGAGTTGCGCTGTACTGTACTGAAGGTGTGTAAGCGTAATGACAATAAATGCTGGGATAAACTGCTACTTTACACATCTGGAACACTAAAGGGGTTTATTATCAGCACAGAACACCTTCCACCCTGCCCTATTTGTCTGTCAGTCCCTTGTTGCAGAAGTACCTCTCATTACTGCTGCTACTTGCAGAAATGCTTAACACACTTCAGGTGAGCTTAACAAGCCAGGAGAGAGAACTGCTGTGACCTTTTCACCAACTCAACACATCCACGGATTCATTCAGGGGCGCGTTCAACCACTCCTTAAATTCTGGATGAAGTGAGAGACTATAACGATACAGGAAAGTCATACAGAAAGAGTGAAGACAATGAGTTAATTCGATAAATTCTCATTTTCAAAGTTTTGAATATAGTAATTCAAAATAAAACTAAAATAGAACTTGCTATAGAACTTTGCACATAGTTATACCTTAGGTAGATATGTACATGATTACATAAGTGGTCTAAATGGACACTGGATCTTGCCATAATGGCTCTGATGCCCTATTAAAAGGTACCCTGTGTCACTACTGTACTTCACACACAGCAAGGGTTTCCAAGGAATATCTCTACCAAATTGGAACACTTTTATGGCCTTTCTGTTCACCAGATTTGCTGCCAGTTATCACCAAGTACATTCACACATATATAGCAAGATACAGCAAGATTAGCACCTTTTCTGCTTTCCCAGCTTGTGTTCTTCTTGTGCAACTCCTGAGTCCAATATTGGACATAAAAATTCAACTAAAATCAAGCTTTAAACTCTATTTTAAACAATATTTCTTGGGCCCAATGCCTCTTACTGAAGGAAAGCCCCTCTTCTGCCCAATAAAAATGCACTTTATATCTCTACAGAGGCTATGTGTTGCCTCTTATGGTAGGGTTTCCAACTGACATTTTTCAGCAGGATAATGCTCATCCACACACAGCAAGGGTTTCCAAGGAATGTCTACGCCAGAACACATTCTTGGTCATCAGATATCACCAATTATCACCAATTAGCATTTATGGGACCAGCTGGCATACTAGCTTACCTAGCAGTCTACCTACAGTTTTTACTTTATCAACACTCATTCATTTTTGCTGTGTTATTTTTTTGTCAATGACCCTACACACACATCTACTGGATAAAGAAGCACTCCTTAGAAATTTATAGGCAGTTGCACCAGATACGACATCAAAACCAAACTTAGGTTCAGCTGGTGCAACTGGTTACTTAGCCTAATGTTGGACATGAAAAACACTGATTTAAACTAAGGCCCAATCCAATTTCACCCCTTGGCTCTACCACTTAGCCCTATCTCTCTATTTTGCACATGCACGACTAGGGGTAGGGTGTCACGATTTTTGGTAGCATTGAGGGGGATTAGGATTGAGGGGGAGAGAGAAGTGTTGGGGCTACAGGAGACTTTTTAGAGGCACACTCCAAAGAGAGGGCTATGAGAATTGCAAAAAGGGGGGGGGCACAAAGTACCAAAGAAATGCACAAAGTGGAGTAATATCCTTAAAAATGACGAAAAGCCACTATATTACCAGAGTTTAATGTGTAGTTCCATTGTTTTAATTTTTTCATAACATGCATAAAAAATCGCTAGTAGTTCGTCTCAGGAGCTAGCTAGCTAACTTTCCCATTGCACATTAAATGGTGCCGCAGAAGGCAGAGGATGCAGCAGTGAATTTCAGCTCCCCATCACAGTGAAATTGGAAGTGGACAGTAATATGGACAATAATAATTAATTGCTGCACCACCTGCCCCCTTTCTGAAGATATACAACACCCTAAAGTTCTAAGGGGTAGCATTTCACCCCTTCCCCTTTTAAAAACTCTGTTCCAAGAGAAAAAGTTACACTCAAACAAATGAGTAGAGATGCAAAATAGAAATGGATATTACTATATATTCTTATGTCCAGTAAAGCTTTACCTGGATAACTGACCTCAACCTGTCTGCAGAGTCCACTGTCAGGCAGTCAGGTGGGATACACATGTGTACGCTGAGAGAAAGCCCTTGTCAGTGTGTGCGTCATGCGTAGACTGCTGTTGAGTGTAGCACAGCACTGATCAACATAGTTCAGAGGTTAATGCACTGCCATCAGCGCCACTCACATCACTCATTATTACTGCATTAATCACACCCACCATTATCACACCATCAATCTCCCTAATTGCCGTGCAGCTTCAGCAGGTACATTTACCTGACACACACTTGGATAAACTGTCAGAAAGGTTAACAATAGCAAATACGGCTTTATTTTTCTTTCTGCTCATTCTAACTAATGCTGCTCATTTCTTCTTCTCTCATGGTATTTTTTCTTTTCTCGCGAGGAAAGAAAATGTGAGCTGCCTAAAAAGCACTTATTGATTAGATGGAAAAAGTAAACAAGACAAACTAAGGAAAGCCCTAAAGCTGAGAAACAAGAATCCAGAATCTTTTAAGCCTGTTTTTCTTTTCCGTTTAGGAAAAGAAAAAAGATATTTGTGCTAACAGTCTTAGAAAGAAACAAGTACACAAGTACTGTAAATGTGCAAGTGACTGAGAGAGATTGAAATATAGCACATGCTTTATGTACTTCATTTTTCACACTATTAAAATCCTTTAATTTTGCCAAAATTTTACAGTGTTCCTTATGTATTGATTTTACCAGTCAGACTGTAATCAGCAGTAAAGCCACTCCACTGAAGTACAGCGTTATATAGAAGTTTCAGTTTCAGAACTCTGTGTAGATTAACATCC
The DNA here is from genome assembly GCF_023375975.1 of Astyanax mexicanus. Taxonomy (NCBI): domain Eukaryota; kingdom Metazoa; phylum Chordata; class Actinopteri; order Characiformes; family Acestrorhamphidae; genus Astyanax; species Astyanax mexicanus. Next base: position 14,038,959 of record NC_064430.1, on the reverse strand, counting down.
AGCGTTCGTATCAGTTTAAACTAAAGTATTTTTTTATTGCTTACTTAGCTTAGCTTTACTTAACTTAGTTAGCTACCCCCCTAATAGTGTCTCTTAAAATGCGCCTCATAATCCGGTGTGTTGATTGATAGTGCCTAAGATAGACCTTATAATTTTTTTTTTTATTTCACCTTTACTTCACCAGGCTAGTCATTAAGAACAAGTTCTTATTTACAATAACGGCCTGGCAAGCAGCAGAAACCACTTGAGGAACAACATAAAAGCAACAAACAATCTGATAAACAGAAACACACAAAAAAAAACAATAATGTTAAAACAGTCAATTAATCGCAAAGCATGTGCATGTATCAGTAAAAAGCTCTTGAACACATTTTTTAAATTGTGAAATGGGGATAAAAGCCTCTAATTTTAGAGTTTTTTGCAATGTGTTCCAGTCTTCTGCAACAGATGACTGAAATGATAATCCAGCTTCTGTAGGGAACTTTTACTCGCCAGTCTGTAAACTGTGTCGCCATAATCAAACGGGGGCAGCAGAGTCATCTAAACCAGACAAAGCTTGGCAGCCTGGGTAAAAGATGAGCGATTTCTGTAAAGAAAGCCAAGTTTTGCCCTGACTTTTACTTGTAAATTTGTGATATGATGAGAGAAAGATAACGAGCTGTCTAGTCAGATGCCTAGATACTTATACTTTGTAACATGTTCCAAGACAGCTCCTTCCTTGGTCATGATTTTAAGGGTTGAGTCATTTAAATTGCCCATCCGGTGCGCCTTATAGTGTGCCTTATTACGGTGCGCCTTATAGTGCGAAAAATACAGTAGTACACTACATTCTCTGTTTTAAGCCAATCTCTCAAAAAGGCAGCAGTATGTGGATGAGCATTGTTCTGCTGGAATAGTGCATTCATTGCAGGATCTATACATTTCACATATGGGCTGTCAAAATGCCTGTAATAAACACATTGGAAAGCTGATCAGGCATTGTAAACAACTTGACATAATATTATATGGGTTAGTCATTCAGTGTATAGCATGAGGATTTTAAACTAAGAGTAGCAGCATCATTTTCAGTGTAGTATATACTGTATAAATATATAATAACAGTTATATAAGGTGCTGTAACAGGGAAAGTGCTATAGCAGTAGCAGGTTATAACATACAGCACAGTTAATGCTAAGATTCTGTTGCCGCTGATCTATACACTGTAATTTAAGACAATTCAATCAGCAGGAGATCAGAACTGTCTCTACTGTTGAGAGAATCCTTGTAGAGCTATACCATTGTGGGATGACAAATGGAGAATTATGTGGTGCTCTTTAACACAACACAGCACTGCTATATCTGTCTGCTACTCTCTTTCACTATCAAACAACTATTCTTAATTTGATTTAAGAATAGTTTGCATTCAGTGATACAACAAAATGAAACGTTAAAATGGTTGTATTATCCCAACAGACAAACCAACAAAACACAATAAAGATCAGCAAAGCAATTTAAATCTTAACTTTACTTCAGTAGTGCTATTCTGATCATACATTTCCCTCAGCAAAGCGATTTGAATCACAAATTTACTTCAGTAGTGCTATTAGCATTACCCGAATTGGATGGGTTCCTCTGACTGAGTCTTGGTTTATTCCAAGGTTTCTTCCTCTTAAAGGGATTTAACTGTGTCACTATAAAAATTGGCATCTCTGCGGTGCTGCTCATAAGAGGCGTGGACCTGTTTTTCACTGTAAAGCTGCTTTGTGACAACTTTTGTTGTATAAAGCACTATGTTAATAAAATTTAATTGAATTGAATTTAATTATTCTGATCATACATTTACCTTAGCAAAGTGATTTGAATCTTAAATTTACTTCAGTATTGCTATTTTGATCATACATTTATCTCAGCAAAGTGATTTGAATCTTAAATTTACTTCAGTAGTGCTATTTTGATCATACATTTACCTCAGCACCGCTACTCATGTCACGTGATTATAATTTACAAACACATGTGATTATTATTTACAAAGAAGAGCAGTCAGACCTTTGGTAAACAAACAAAAGCAGGCAAAGGCTAAGTTAGCTCAACTAAACGTACTATCCTGCCAATGGACTGCTCAAAAAAAGCTGAAGTTAGAGAAAGCACTGCTATATGATTTAAAATAAATTAGTCTTATTGTTTTTTTTGTTTTTTATTTATATAAATACAATATAAATACCATTTTTGTACTGAGTAAAACCGTATAGTCTTTCCGCCTGTCAGTAAATCTTGTGTAATGTTTGAACTGAGTTTGCTTTCTGATGAATTGATCATAGAGGTTGTTTATGTCCATCTGTGAAAGAACTGTGAAGGTTGCTTGTAAGAAATTGATTAATCTTTGCACTGGCTGCTTTATCCTACATCATACACCTCAGGCACACAATTCTTCAGTTTCAGCATTCCTTTAAAGATTTCCAAAGGCCTGAAATGAATTCCATGGAAACATATGAACTGACCAAGCACAAAATTCCTGCTTTTAACACCCCAACAAAGCCCACTGACTGACAGTGGATGCCTTGGCTTAATCAGAAAGGGTCGATTTTTACAAGGCCGCCTAAAGTCCAACAGCCCGCAAAGCTGTCGCCCCAGTTATAATTCAATCAACAGTGTTTGCCCACCGTGTTACTCCACTCTGCAAAGCAAAACAAATTGCTTTTAGAAATGCAATTATGTGGCCGTGTTCTGGGTTTTAATAATGGAGAAGGGTTTTTGGGGGGTGCGGCGACAGGCTGGAACAGGGCTGCCGTTTGCCCACAGGGCTGTTGGGTTTTATTTCGCTCACAATTGTGCTTCCTCCGTCAGTATAATCGCCCCCTCAGACCCTAGAAAAGCAAACAAGACTGGCACTATAAAAAAAGCCACAACAAAGCAAAAGCCCAAGCCTCCATTCAGTTTCTGCTTACAATTAATTCTGCAAACAGCGATTAACAAAGCAGGTTAATTAGGCCTTTGATGCCTTGCATACTCAAACACGAACAGTGGGAACGATCATAAATATTTGCAGCTCATAAACAAGTCTAGGCACAAGAGGGATGATAACAACAAACCTGTAAATCAAGAACAAACTTCCGTATCCTCGCTGCATTATGCATCAATGAGACATTAACAAAGCGGCAGAATCCATTTCAAAGCAGACGTCCTTCAAAAGTCTGTTTACTATTGTTATTAAAGTGTGATTGACATTGATTGAGGAAAAAAAGCATGCAAATTACTCAACCACTGATGTTTTGATGGAACACTAGAGTACTTTGTTTTGGCAGAAATATCTTGTAATCTCTTCTTCTGTTTTCTTTGCTCTCACATTTGTAAAATGTCTTAGAACACATGTGTCAAACACAAGGCCCGCGGGCCAAATGTGGCCCGCCACGTCTTTTTATGTGGCCCAGACGTTCACTGAGAAAATGACAGGCTGAATTACCTACTGATTTTCGCTGAACTCCGTGGTCGTAAGGTAATTTTAGTCCTGTCTGGAGTTTCGTCACCTCACGTTTAATAAAATAGCTATTTGTCCACTGCAACACACCTTAAATAACTTTTGGGTGCGCATTTCCACGGAAATCCATGTAAACACAACAGTGAGTGGAAATGGAGGAGCTACTAACGTTATGTCACATGACCGAAAAAGCCAAAAAAGTCCGGATGCAGGAGTTTTTTCAATGAGTAGAAGTGTGATTTTTTTTTTTTCACAGACGTCCCCCTGAGAGACTAATCCCGTCCGGATAGGGGTTATATTATGCATAAAAATATTAAGATGTTCAAAACTGCAGCCTACAGGGAGCAAGAGCTAGGAATTTTACACAAAGCATGACAGTTAAAAAGAGAGTCAGCAAAATGTAGTTCAGACGTTTCAGATGTGAAAATAGAAGGACTTATCTGTTGCATTAATTTTGTACTATAAAACTTTATCCTGAAACACTCTTTCTGTTTTTGCAGAGTATGAGGCCAAGATGAGCTGTTCCCAGGCTGAACCAGAAGAGAGGCCTGCTGATGCTAACCCTAGTCCCAGTGCTAATACCATCTCCAGTGCTAATGCTAGCCCCACTGCAAATGTTAATCACAATGCTAGCACCAACCCTAATCTTGGTGGGAGCCCAAACATCAAAACTGGCTCAACTGGAACAACCTCAATCCTTTCTACTAACGCTAATGCTAATTCCAATGCTACGGCTAATGCTAGTGATGAGCTGGAGTGCAAGATCTGCTACCAGCGCTACAACATCCACAATCGCAAGCCCAAGATCCTGGACTGTCTGCACCGTGTGTGCGCCCGCTGCCTTAACAAGATCCTGGACATGGGGGATGGCTCTGGTAGCATCTGCTGCCCCTTTTGCCGTCACGATACGCATGTCAGCGAGTACGAAGTGGCAGGACTACCGGATGACTCCAATATCATGTCGTGTCTGGTGGTCAGGGATAAGTCCTGGAGTTCGGACCACAGTAAAGAGGTAGTACTGACACCTAAGAGCCTGTCCTCCACCGACAGTCCGTCCCACGACTCCTCCAACTGCCTGGTCATCACCATCATGGAGGTCCAGCGGGACGCGCAGCGCTCACCTAGCCGCAATGGCAGCTCTGACTACTACGGAGATCACAGTCTGGACTCTGTATCTGTGGCATCGAACAGTGGGGCCATGGACCAGGATGCCTTGTCAAAGTTCTGCAATCATGTACCCCGGATCCTTGTGTGGCTTCTGGGTTTCTTCTATTTTGGCTCCCTGCCCTTGGGTATCTACTTGCTGGTAATCCAGAGAGTGACAATGGGCATTGTGTGCGTTAGCCTTGTGCCCTCCAGTCTTACTGTCTGTCTTGTATATGGCTTCTGCCAGTGCCTGTGCCAGGGCATGTGCGACTGCTCCACCAGAAGCTGATTGAACACGACACAACTTGACAGTAGAACAGCAAAGCAAAGGGTGACGGACAAGCGGTGACACAACTGACACTTCCTCAAACATGCTGAGGGCTATTATGTTAAGCTGTATTGTTCAGAACTGTCTCTCTTCAGACAGAACAGACAGAATCAATGTAATATCCGCCGTCTTAGAAACAATAGGACACTTAGCAAATGATCAATGGAAAACTGACTAGTAGCAAATTAAAGCCTCTAAAACATGGCTAGCAATGTTTGACATTCCGTAGTTGGCATCTGGCTTCTAGAGCAGCCAGTACAAACTGAAAAAAGCCAAATGAACAAAAGGACACATTCTGGAAAAGTTAGAGAAGTTCTTAAGCAAGCACTAACAATCAAAACAAGTGTTTGACCTGGAACAATTGTTTAAGTCTGGATTTCTGGAAGAGTATACGTGCCTCAGTGTATGTAGCCCCCAAAAGCTAACAAAGCCATGCAGAGTTATGTCAAAATACTGTGGTTATTTCTATTCCTGAGCACTGTACTGAACTGCGTATCATAAACGATGAGCCATGTTGATCATTCTGATTGATTCTGACTTTGTGTATTGGTGGAAACATTCATTGTGATTGGTCAGAAAACATGAAGAGAACATTCCGTGGGAGAAACACCTCTTTTTGCCTCTTCCTTGTAGGAAAGAGAGATGCTACAATAAAGTGGATGTTTGCTGTAAGATGTTGTACAGACTGCTATACAGTGCTGATCAAGCACTGATCAAGCTTGACATTATGACTTCCAGCTAGTTTCTACACCCATTATCCATTGTTTAGTTCCACTGAGTGATTTAAAGACAGCAGTGCTGTTAGAGTTTTTAAACACCAGAGTAAACGGTTCACCAACTGCATCCCTAGAGGATGGCCAACACAAACAGTGCAACACAAACAGCTTCACAGCTGTGTTGAATAGAATATACAGTGACTGCACACATAGTTTAAAAACTCCAGCAACACTGCTGTGTCTGATCCACTAATACCAGAACAACACACACTACTAACACACCACTACCATGCACGTGCAGTCACTGCATTGCTGAGAAATTATGACCCACCACCCAAATAATAGCTGCTCTGTGGTGGTCCTGATGGGTGAACAGCATAAAAGTAGTGGATAATAATGAAGTATGCAGAGAAATGGATGAATAATGGATAATGGGCTTAAAAACAAAGGTTGATCACAATGCTCTGCTTGATCAGTGTATAATCCCATGGTCCACGTAAACACACAGATACACAGCCAACAGTCAGCAGACTGAATCCTTGCAGAGAGTCCTTCACACTTTCATTACATTACAGACATACTATTAAATGGGGTCACAGCTAAGCTGGAGTATCCAAGTGAAACCCATAGGACAAAATGATGTGCTGGCATTTAAAGAGGAAGTTAGGATTATATTGCATTGCTCTTTTGCTCTTTTTAATCTTCTGCCTCTGCCTCGCTCTCACTTCCCCAACGGCAGCAAAATAGGATGAAATGACAGAAAATGAAATGCTATTCCATCTAGGATACCTGACTTGATGGCCATGCTGAGGGAATTCACAATGAGACACCCACAGGATACAGTACATTATAGATTCTCCTAAGGTAAAGAGTATAAAAGTGCATTAAGAGTGAGGGTGAGAAAAACTGGGACAATATAAGAGCAGATGTGCCTATTTCTTGTTTCTTAGTCTAAAGTGAAATATTTTTATTGGTTCAAGGAATAAAAGTAGGTAGATAAAACAAAGTAAATAATATGCATTCCAGAATAGTACAGAAAAATCTGTTTAAAGAGGTAAAAAGGTAAAACTGAATATATGTAGAAAAACTGGTAGGGCTGCATCGGTTAGTCATCCACAAATTTCAGTGTTAAATAATGTACATTCGTTCATGTGTAACAGCACTTTCAGCACGGCTTACACCTGACTGTGTCTCCAAAAGTGCCTAAACACAACAGGGTACATGTTTACTCACTAAATATCAGAACATTCCACATTCTTGTGGGCATTTCTATGGCATTTAGATCCCCTGTCAGCTGTTTTAATGGTTTTGAAACGATCAGGGAAGCTAGTTACAGGAGCTGTACTAATAGTTGTGTCAGTTTTATGTCAGATCTCATTCTCAACACAAACACACCACTTTAAAGATTGTTCGGAACTGGACCCAGAACAGACTTAAAAAAAGAACCATGTGAAAATGGCCTAGGAGTGTCTTTCAATAGTGGAAACAAATAGCATTTTTTTGGAGGAGAAAGCAGCTATTTTTTACTCTTATATTTTATTCATTTTCTAATGTAGAAATGTAAGTCTAAACAAAGCAAATTTGCAAGTATATTTGAAAGAATAAAGGAGGTAAGGTTGATTTAAGGTTATTTGTTGCAAGGACTCACCTGCTAAAAGAACATTAAGCAAGAAAATAACTCTACTCCAACTATTTCAAGTGTGTACTTAACCTACACTACAAAGAGAGATTTGAGCTGTGCATTTTAAGGTGAGCACACCCTTGAAATAGCTGAAATTCTGTTATTTTGTTGGATAGGAAGCACACCTTCTCGTTTCTGCAATTCAAGGATAGTTTTTGAGTTAAAGTATAAGTGAAAACATGCCCCAGTGACATCATTAGTTTTTTGCCCTCTTCTGCACTATGTTGATAGCAGGTAGTTCTAATATATGACGTTTATGTGCTAAGGAACGTTCTTGAATGTTTTACCTGAAGGTTTTTAGATTACAAATCTCTACTATAATCTCTACCACTTTAAAATTAGGCTCCTTTATAAAGGGCTTTAAAACTTTACTGCGGTATAAGCTATTACTAGGGGCGGGAATTTATGTAAGCTGCTTTATTATCTGTATTATCATGGGTACATTAGCATCAAATTCTGGGTTGTTTTAAACAAAAAATAATCAAATACGACTTTGGTTTGACAAGATTGAAAAAGAGACAGTATGGAAACACAAAGACAGCTCAGTATAGCTGTTTCTGACTATCTTGAGTACTTATGATTAAAGCTAGCTTCCAAGAGTGAAGTCATAGCTAACTAAGTTACATTAAATAACGAAATAATGTTAGCTTACAGGCTTACCGCTAACAGGGTAGTTACCAAAAAGCCACTAACAAACTAACAGCTTACTCCTACTTAACCAATAAAAGGCTAACCTTTAATAGGCTAACTGCTAAATGGTTAACCGCTAACAAGCTAACCAAATAGCCGCTAACAGGCTAACCGCTTACAAGCTAAACAAATAGCCGCTAACAAGCTAAACGAATAGCTACTAACAGGCTAACCCCTAACAAGCTAAACAAATAGCCGCTAACAAGCTAACCGCATAGCTACCAACAGGCTAACCGCAAAAAAGCTAAATAAATAGCCGCTAACAAGCTAAACGAATAGCCGCTAACATGCTAACCTCTAATCCACACTTTTAAACTGTGCGACCGTGTTTAAACTAAACAAAGCTCAAATCACACAGGACTAGAAAAAAAAGCATCAAACCTGCAAATAGTCGAGACTTTTAAGGCGCAGCTTACAGACTCCTGTATGCAGACTCTGTGGCTTTTGACATGAACAGTGAACACTGCCGTTATCAGACAGTCCTGAAACTTTTAGCTCGGTGGACATGTGTTTTTTTTCCCACCCATTTTCAGAGAGGGAATTTACAGCTCTGGAAAAAAATAAGAGACCAATTACGAGTTTATTTAATTTTACCAAATTAAAAACCTCTGGAATATAATCAAGAGAAACATGGATGATCACAAGCCATTAAACCAAGCTGGACTGCTTAAATTTTTGCACCATGTGGCATAAAGTTATCCAAATTCCAAATAAAATTATTGTCACTTAGAGCATTTATTTGCAGAAAATGAGAAATTGCTGAAATAACAAAAAAAGATGCAGAGCTTGGTTTTTAAATCACAGTTTTCATGCACCTTGGCATGTTCTCCTCCACCAGTCTTACACACTGCTTTTGGATAACTTTATGCCACTCCTGGTGCAAATATTCAAGCAGTGCTGCTTGGTTTAATGGCTTGTGATCATCCATCTTCCTCTTGATTATATTCCAGAGGTCTCTTATTTTTTCCAGAGCTGCATGTGGGCAGTAAAGTTATGTGCCAGAAATCATGGGACATTAACTAGTATTGTGTCCCATGACTCACACCTTGTCCCATGGAAGCTAAAGAATGCTGCACTGATCTGCAAGGTATGCAGGCGTCGTGTGGTGCGTTTTGCATCAAGTCTGGATTTTTTATCTGATTTCTCCTTCCAGAGAAGATAATAGAAGACAATAGTCATTAGAAGATTATACTCTGATAATTCACATCACCTTGCCATTAATACTCTGGCCAGAGTTTAACCTAATTCACAAGATAACACCTCACAGCTTATACAGATATGGCATTCTCAAGCCATTTCTCGAGGTAAAAGAAACCACAAAAACCCTGTAAGTAAGTCAATGCATGTAGTGGTTTAGTAAACGGTCCACTAGGTGCTATGATACCCTTGTAGCTACAGGGCAAACCTACAGGAAGAAACTCTACACACTAAACAGGCCTCAGCTTATTGACCTCATTTGAGGTAAGAGGGAATCTGATTTTACTTTAACCTTAATTCTCACACCCTTATCCAAAGCTCACAGCTTCAAATGGTAACAGTGATGGTTAAAGCTCCAATCACAATGTGGCCTTTCCACACACTGCCCTGACACCCAATTGCCTGTAGGAGCCTCTGCTCTGAGCTGGAATGAAAGCCATTCATCACAGGGACTGCAGTGTGTGCGACAGCCAGCGGGGCTTACCAAAGACTTCCTGCTGCTGCAGATGGAGAGACACACAGACAAACACACACACACAAATAAGCACACACAAACCCACCAAGCTTCAATCAAAAACACTTATATTACCCTGAAGCAGACCCCTTATAGCCAAACCAGCAGGGTTTCAAATTTCAAGTCATATGGCTTCAATCAAATTGTTTACGATCCTATTACACTGCCTGTCCAAAAAAAAAAAAAGTCGCCACCTGGATTTAACTAAGTAAATGATGTGGGGTTGATGCTGCAGTTGGTTTGCAGGTTTAGGTTTAGCAACAGTATGTGCTGAAAGAATGAGGTCAGCTTACTACCTGAATATACTGAATATAGACCAGGTTATTCCATCAATGGATTTTTTTTCTTCCCTGATGGCACAAGCATATTCCAAGATGACAATGGCAGGATTCATGGGGCTAGAATTGTGAGAGAGTGATTCAGGGAACATGAGATCATCATTTTCACACATGGATTGAGAGTTCACCACAGAGTCCAGACCTTAACCTCATTAAGAATCTTTGGGATGTGCTGGAGAAGCGCTGCTTTGTGCACAGGTCAGACCCTACCATCATTAATGCTGCAAGATCTTGGTGAAAAATGAATGCAACACTGGATTGAAATAAATCTTGTGACTTTACAGACGCTTATCAAAACAATGTCACAGGGAATGTGTGCAGAGCACTCCCATAAACACACTCCTAAACCTTGTGGAAAGCCTTTCCCGGAGGAGTCGAAGCTGTTATATCTGCAAGGGGTATGATGACATTATATTATACCCTATGGATTAAGAATGCTATGTTACTCAAGTTTCTATATGTGTGCAAAGGCATCAGTAACAACGCTACTTTGTCAGAAACACAATGTCTGCCCTCAACAGTTTACATGAGTCAATAAATCAGTGTACAGCTTCTGTTGACCTCACATGAAACTCATGTGAAGACATTGATGTGTCAGGTGCTATAAGAATGTCAGGGAATATGTTTGGTTAAGAGATAGCCTAACAGTGTGGGCATTTCTCTCCTGGTTTTCCCTCCATAAAATATTAAGAACAGATGACCAGACCATTGGTTGAATATTTTAAATCTAGCTTCTTTAAACATAGACGCAGCCCCCCTTCTTTAGAAGGTGGTAGATAGTGTTTCACAACATTCCCATCTTTATGTGTTCATAACACTGTTGTTTAAGCTAAAATTTCCTTCAAATCGCTGTGGCCATAATCTATGCACTGGAAATCTCAACACAAAAAGTAAACAAGCATGGCCTCAGTCTTTTTGTCATCATAGGAAATAAGGTGAACTAGTTGTACTTAGGATCTGAAAGAGCTTTGGCCTCCAAACCTTTCACCCTCCTTTACTAGCTAAAGTTATTATGCAACCCTGTCTGCAGCTTCTTCACTCCTCACCCCTGTCCGTTCTAACCTCCACAGCCCCATCAACCCCCCACCACTTCCAATCACCATCACTGAACATCAGGTCAGCTGTGTCCTTAGTAAAGAAAAAAAAGGATGGTTAAGAATGCAGCTGGTACTGGATATGAGACAGCTGCAACACTCAGGTACTGTGCTAAACATCTTTTCCAATCCTCTTCCATCAGGTCTCTTCAATTAGTCTCTGAGCCAGTGTGTTGCCCCTTGTGTTTTAAGACTTTAGGGTTGTCGTCAGACCCATTCTTAAAAAGCAGAAGATCTCCTGCCTGCAATGACTACAGACCAGTAGCCAGAACCTTCATAGGCTACATTCACATTACAGGCCTCAATTCAACTCAGTTCAGATTTGGTTATCTTGAATGTCCACACTCATGAATGTAAATGACATGTATTCACCTGTGTATTTGAACAATCAGTCCTTTTGTTGTTGTGCTAAATTCTGACTTTCTGAAGAAATTATGTTTCATTGTTTTTTTGAAATTCATGTTCTGCCCAATTTGAAAGGCCAATTACCCATCCCACTCATTAGCACTAGTAATGCCACCAACATTTTAATGTTAAAGGCTACAAGGCTCCCCCTACAGGCAGAGAATACATTTTCACTGTGGCAATTTTAGCCAGCGAGTAAGCTAGCTACCTATCTATTACCGAAACAACAATTTTAGCCAGCGAGTTTACAGGTATATGTTTGAGTAAAATTAACATTGTTGTTTTATTCTATAAACTACAGACACATTTCTCCCAAATTCCAAATAAAAATATTGTAATTTAGAGCATTTATTTGCAGAAAACAAGAAATGGATGAAATAACAAAAATTAAAACAAAGTTTCATTCACATCTTGGCATGTTCTCCTCCACTAGTCTTACACACTGCTTTTGGATAACTTTGTGCCACTCCTGGAGCATAAATATAAGCAGTTCAGTTTGGTTTAATGGTTTGTGATCATCTATCTTCCTATTGATTATATTCCGGAGGTTTTTAATTTGGTAAAAAAAAAACTTTTAACACAGATTTATCAATCAGGATTTCTAGATCTTAGTCTGATCTAAGAAATGTTAAATGCTGTTCATAGGACTAACGGAAGAATCAGTCAAATGCAGTAATACAATTATGAACAGTTAAGATTTCAGAGTGCATGAAAAAAGAAGTATTTATTTGGTGTAAGGGTGTAAAGCAAACCACCTGGACTTAAACACAATATCTTCAAATGACTATTGATTTTAGAAGGAATCCATATTTAACTGGAAATGCACAGTTTATACAGTACAGTGAGTTCTTTCGTGGCTCAGCAGGACCTCAAATGGAACAAACCCAGCATGAAATAGGTTAAGCCGCCCCTGTATTTACTGCCATAACTCAAGAAATCTGTGCTGCCTGAGGCCCTGCTAGTCCAGTTTTACACTGTCATAATAAGATCAATCACCACATCCTCCATATCCACCTGCTTCAGCTGTGCATCTTCGCACCCCAAGCGTGAGATGTGGCAAAATTGTGCGATGGGCAGAAGAAGTCATCAGCTGCCAGCTCTCTGCACTCGAAGATCTAGGATGTGGAAAATCATGACTGACCCCTCAAATTATGGTCACTCTTTTCTGGAGGTTTCTCAGCGGGGGGCTACACTAAGAGCCTGGAAGACTGTTGCCACCTGAATAGATCCTTAATTAAAGATTCTGGGGACATATTACAGAAAGTTCTTTTCCTTTTTAATGTCATATCTTTAGTATTAATTTAGAATGAGAAACGATTAGTCACACATTCATATCACAGAAACTCGTATTTAAAATGATACATTCATTTAGGACTCATATGTTTTATAGATTTGAATTGTTCTCAAGTTAGGAAAATCCAAATGACCTAATCAAGGCTGGTAATCAATTGTTATGTCTGTTACCAAGCAACTGATGATGCACCAAAAGCTTCAATGTAAAACTATAAAAAAAAATTGCACTCAGTTGAAGTTAGAAGGGAATGTCGGACTGCAATGCTATTTGGAAGAAACATAAAAGGTTGCCAGGAAGAATGGTTCATTTAAATTATTCAAATTCTAGACTAATATGAGCAATATCTGCAGAGCTACACATATAGAAATAATGCGTAAAGTATGTGAAATGCACATGTAACACAACAACATGCCAGGCGTCTTGGTATGGAGTTTACAGTAGAAGTAGAGCGTTGATAGCGCAAAAAAAAGAGCATCCCGCACATTTTTTATCTGTCATACAGGGTTCATACACATTTTAACCAATAAATAAATTACATGACTTTTCCATGCCTTCAAATTTTCATGCCCACACGATTTTTAAAACATCAGTGCAGATATAACAAACTATAATCGAAATTGATTATAGTAGGTCTAGAATGAATGAACACACAATCTTCAATCATAAAATGTGTGTCAGATCCTGAGACCTCTATTGTGTAGGGCTAAATTACTCTGAGCTGATGTATTTGTAAGCTCAGAATAGATTTTCTTCCTCTATAAACTGAAACACAAAGATTTGTAGACCTAATTTTCGTGACTTTTCTAAAAACTTTCTGGATATTGTTATTTTTCCAAAACTTATCCAGGCCTGGAAATGTATATTTTCAAATTCTATGACTTTTCTGGGTTTTTCATGATGTTAAAAAACCCTGGTCATAGGTCTGGCTAATGCAGCTGGTAAGGACATCTGTATCTGTGTCTTTAAGGCAAGATCTTGTGATAGCAGCAGCATGTGGATGAGCATTGTCTTTTTGGAATAACGCATCAAAGTGTAAAGAAAAGTCAGAAAAGGCAGAGCTTGGCTCCAAGTGGTCCAGCAGTCTGTGCTGCAGTGCTGCCACTATGATCGGGAGATTATTGGTTCGAATCCCGGTCATGCAGCTTGCCATCAGCTGCCAGAGCCCAGAGAGAGTAAGGCCAATTGTGCTCATTCTCCTCATCACTCCTAGAGTGATGTCGATCAGCACAGGGTGTCTGTGAGCTGATGTTTTAAATAAAAACGAGCCACTGCGCTTTCCTCCGAGTGTGCTGTGGTGCTACTCAGCAGTTTGAAAAGAGGCAGGGGCTGAGTTCACATGTGTTGGAGGAGGCATAAGTTGGTCTTCACCGTTCTTGTGTTTTGGCATCACCTGTGATGGGGAATATACAGCAGACTAGCAGCTGAATTGGTGGGGAAAATTGGTCTAGCTAAATTGGAAGAAAATGGGAAAATTAGAAAAAATTATAGAAAATGATAGAAAATTGTTGGGCATTTGTTAACGTAATGTTGGGCTGTCAAATTTGTTGCCTGTAATGAAGACCAAAGGTGATCTGGTATTGTACGAAATTGCAATTGATTATGGGAACCTTTCAGTTTAAATTTCCTACTAGGAAATAGGAAATTCTAACATGCAAGTATAAACAGAATTAACTGATTTTAGTTATTTTTTGAGTGCTGTCCAGAGGTGCGATTTCTTATGCATTACGTAAAATGTGGAAGATTAGATCATGCTTATAGCAATGTGAATAGCCTATCAACTCAAACCTGTCCCAAAAGCACCATGACCATCTTTAATGGTGCAGAAGAACAGAACAAAAGAAAGAATCAAGCATTTGTTGCATCGCTGCTCATCGGAGCTCATTCACCACAAGCCCAGATTCTTCTAGTTAAAAATAGTTAATCAGATCAGTGAGGCTGACGTGCCACTTCATCTAAAAGCGACCTTCATCTTCACAAAATTCCATCTGAGGCTGTATTTATCCACACAATCAAATATTCAACATCTTTTTTCTGCCGTTTTAGGCAAATGTGCTGCATGAATTTTAATGAGGGCTGAATTATTTAGACGCAATATTCTTTCTCCTGGTGGGTACTTTCTCCACACGTCTTATACAGGAATCCATCTCTCTCTTTTTCTCTCCCTCACTCTCTTACTCTCTCTCTCTCTCTCTTCTCCAACCTTCCTTCTCTCTCTCTTTCTTCTGCCACTTTCACTTCTTTCACTGCTAAAAAAGATTCTGGCAAGCAGAGATATCTGTAATCCTCAGACAAACACACACAAACACCCTGCGGCCTCAATCAAACCTCTCTCCTGGCACTGCCAAGCCAACCCTGAAATCTTAATTAGCACTGGCAGCGCATGTTGCTTTAAGGGCTGCAGCAGTATATGTGTGTATGTGTGTATATATATATGTGTGTGTGTGTGTGTCTTGTTTGTGCGTGGGTAAGTCACTCCGCTTAAGAGCGTGATTAAC
Organism: Astyanax mexicanus; assembly: GCF_023375975.1. Lineage (NCBI taxonomy): Eukaryota > Metazoa > Chordata > Actinopteri > Characiformes > Acestrorhamphidae > Astyanax > Astyanax mexicanus. The sequence continues at coordinate 14,023,607 of NC_064430.1, read as the reverse complement.
ACAAAGTGAGTGTGTATCTTAACAAGTGTGCTCCGAGGGCTCGGAAGGCTCTCAGCAGCGTTTAGCAGATTTTAGCTCCGGAGTTGGAGCTCCAGCAGGGAAATGTGGGAAATCTGCTAAAAGGTTTCGACATTACTGACTGCAGCAGTGTGCCACAGCAGTTGAGCGAGTCGTTTGGCTCACATCCGCTTTGATTCATCCATAAATGGACGTTGGGGGTTGGGGAAGTGTTGACCGTGACACATTTGTACCAGTACAGACTATAAAGAAGTGTAATACAGTATGATGATCACCAAGAGATCTTATTGAAGGACTGCTCCAGCATTCTGAACCCCATCTTAGACTGTTGCATGTGTAGCAACATGGTCAGACACTACAAACACAAGCAGTTCCGAAATGTCTCCCCTTTAAAGGTCAACACCAGCAAATGGCATGTCTCTCCAAACCATCACTGATTGTAGAAACTTTACACCAGTGTTATATCAAGTCTGGGCTATAAGTCCAAATTTAGTGCAGTGTTTTCAAATTCTTAATTCTCATTCGTATTTCAAACATTTTTTTAGCAACTGCCTGCTGGCTTCTATAATGAAGTCATTTAAAGTCGACTGGTTTTCTTCTCTGAGCACAGAGAAACACTTGAAATCTTTTGACAGTGGAGATCTGCACTACTTATTAGACGTGGCAGTATTCTAAAGAAATTCTTTAAGCCTCCTTGGCCCACACAGCATGCAGACCTTGAAACGCTGACTCTGCTTTTGTGAACAATTTTTAAGAATTGCTCATTTAAACAAAGTAGAGAAATGAAATCCTGTAGTAGTAGATCTACTTCTACTACATTTGTGTTGGCAAGTAGAGAAGAAGATATTTCATCTTGATTACATTTTTACCAAATGGTTTAGTTTCTACAATATTCTTATATAGCAGAAAGATAAAACTGACCATTACAATTTTGTTGCGAAACAAATAAGTTCAAACTTAAATATGTCTGTTAATAAATGCAATAAAACAAGTAATCAGTCAACTAGATTAGGAATTAGATTTAAAGCAGCTTTATGTTAAAATTGCTATTTCTTGCTCCTGGACTCCCTCTAATGTCAGGAGGAGAAATTTGAGCTTTAAATCACCAAGTAAAAAGTGATAAGAAGGGTAATGAATAAATAATATAAACAAGAAATACAGTGCTGTGTATATAAAAAAAATACCAATACAATGATATTTCATTTATGTAGTGGAGAAGGAAAAGTGGCAAAATAAATGAAAAAGTGTTTATTTTGACAAATTTTAAAACGTATACAAATCCAATAAATTAAACCTTTATTAGATTTGAGTTTAAAATCCTGAGAATTCTGTCAGGATAGAGAAAAGTAGACAATGCTATATGCTACAATGTTATGTGGCTCCATAGCATCTCACACAAATTTTTACAAATTTAAAAACTTATACAAATCCAATAATTTAAATAAAAACTTTGTGAACTGGTTTAAATGATTGGATTTGTATAAATTTTATCAGAATTTTGTTAATATTTGTCTGTAATACTGTAGAACTACATTTATAGCAGAGTAAACGCATTCAATATCCAAAACTTCTCCAACTACAACAGAAACACCAGTTATAAATGTAGCACGATTAAAGAATTTCACTGTGCTAGATTTTGTCCCACACCGCAACTGGATTTCAGTCAGACAAACTGGAGACGCATTTGATTGAACACAGAGTGTTAATGCATGTGCTTTAAACTCGTAAAAGGATACAATCCTTTCAGAAGTCACATGATTTGGGGAGGTGTAACTGTGGTATATGGTATATCCGCATCACGCAGTTTATACAAGTGTTGTCCTACCTGTTTCACCAGAGTTACACAGTGCAGTTAGTGGTAGCACTGCACGATATAATGTTTAAGCATCGTCATCGCAATGTGCACATGCGCAATAGTCCCATCGCAGGATGTGTGATGTCACTTAAGGCAATAAAATCAAACACATCATGTTGCAATGTTTTAATTCTTGACAAGAAGTAGATACACAGCGCTGTCTCTGTGTCTGTGTAAGTGACAGGCTGCAGCTGCCTGAGAAGAGCAAGGGGGGAGGTAACCGCATGGCCTCCATCCACATGGTTGGGAAAGTGCTTGTAAACGCACGTGTCGAAAGCTGTGCCCCTCAGTGCAGCACAGTTTTGCACAGATATTTCTAGTTGCAGCTGAATTCACGCTCTTATTTACATTTTAAAAAGCCATTTAAATGTCTGATTAAAGGGCCGATTGCTGTTGTTTTGCTGTTTTCCTCTGGTTTTGAGTGCTCGGAGCTGACTCTTGATCGGTCTGGACGCGAGACAGCAGGCGGGTGAGGGGCGTGGCGGGTAATGTCAATTGTTTGGGCCCTGCATTGTTTAATATTGCGATATATATATTCGAATAAAGAACATTTGAAAATTTAAAAAAAAATCCAATATCGTGCAGCCCTAGTTAGCGGGATTCCAAGCCAGTGGCAGATAACATAGAAGCTATTAAAAGTCAGCGGAGTTTAAAACTGCTATATTAAGGTAAAACTGCTATATAATGCTGCTTTAAACACCACAGCAAAATAATGGTCATTACAATATATCTCTATGGGGTGGAAACAAGCAATAAATCAACACATGAATAGAACAGCTTATCGCCAGCTGCTAAACTATATCAGGCAAGATCGGCAAAGAAAAATATGTCTGCCACTCGCTGCCTCTTTCTCGTACGTACACACACACACATACACACCTCATTCACAAGCCATGCATGAAGCACTTTTATTTTCTTCAAAGGTCATGCAATCCATCGCATGCAATCTGTCACATCACTTCTGCCTGCAAGAGCACAGGAGAGCGAACCAAAAGAGAGAGAGAGAGAGAGAGAGAGAGGGAGAGCGCGAGCAAGTGCGAGAGAGAAAGAGAGAGTGAGACTCAAAAATAACCCTGCAGAACAACACAATGTCAGAATGCAGTGTGTAATTACACAGTGTGAAAGGCTGTCACAGAGCGCAGTCTATCTCTTCGCTCTTGTTCTGAAGAACATTCGCTCAAGCCTCCAACATCCAGAGCTACGAGCGCACTCAGCTGGCTTTTAGCCTCCGACCAAGGACAAATCACATGCTGTCAGACGTGAAATGCAAAAGACAGAGAGAAAGACGAAAAGAAAGAGAAAAGCAGCTATTACATCCATCTGCTTTAAGACCGTCTTTAAGTGTTTTTACACACACACATATACCCACATACACACACACACACAGACATAGACACGAAGCCTATAGCATTGTCTACTCGTCTCCATCCTGACAGAACTCTCAGGAGTCACCGAAGCCAGGCGAACCAATCCCCTCTGCTCCTGCTGTTGCCATAGAGACATCTCACATCAGGACCACACGGAAGATGCACGTAAACTTTGCTATGAAGGATTTAAAGCAGTGGTTACAAACTCAATCACATATCAATAATTTATTTTAAAAAAATCTTTAAAAAGCCAGAGGCCAGAAAACAGTTATGTTTTTATTTCTTTAACACAAAATTTATTAATTGGCAAGACTTGGTGTAATTACTGTTAGAAGAGGCAGATAGAGGCATCTTATGTTGCAGTGCATGCTGGGTATTGTAGTGCAGTGGTTTGTGAAATAGGCTAAAATGAACCGAATACTAAAATAATTTTGCAGGACGGATGTGGCCTGCGGGCCCTGTGTTTGACACATGGGGATAAGCAAAATAAAACTGAGATTAGGTAGTTTCCTTTCTCTCTCTCTCTCTCTCTCTCTCTCTCACACACACTCACACACACACCTTCAGTTCCAATCGAGCGATTTCAATTAATACCAACTGCAGGCAAGATTTGTCACAGTCTCTCATTAACTGCTATGTATCTCAAATGAGCCATTATTATTTATTAAGGGAATAGCTGTGGTCACAACAGGACAATTGATGTTATCCATATGACCTTTAACAGGATACACACTAATAAAACAAGAACGGCCTGTTAAAACTTAATGCTGCAGGACTAAATCAGAGTCAATGAAACAGCCAGGACATAGTGTTCCCTGCTTTAACACTGCAACGCTCTCTCCATGGACCTAATAATCAGCTGATGAGTTTTTTAGAGCAGAGAATGCTCTAAAAAGTGCAGGGCAGTGTGCCTCCAGGACTGGGATTGAGAAACTGAAGGATAACCTTCCATAAAATGTGTTTAAGACTCACAGTCTAGGTTTCTGTTTTTCTATAGATAACGGCTGAAGATTCAGGGGTTCATCAACAATTGTGGGAATTGTAATAAACTGATAAACTCAGATGTAAGAGCTCTGATCCCACCACTTGCTATAGTCACTCAAGGTTTATGGATGGTGAAAAGGGTGGATGCCAATGTTGCTGGGTGCCCTCGTGTCTATGTTACCTTCTGGCTCTCTCCTTTAGTTAGGCTGGTAAAAGTCAAATATACTGGAGTTATTAGCCACATTACGACTTGATAGTTTTTTCTTATTCTTTGTTGTCATTTCTGTACTTCTGTACTACTTTACTCACAATAACATGAATTTAACTGACTAACAAGCAAATGAGAACAGGATAATATATACAAATATATATACAGATGTAGGATACACAAAAGGTGTTTAGTTTGATTCGCACTACTAAGTTCATTATTATCATAAACACATTTCCTTTTTATTTAATTTAAATAGTCATTTGTGCATTTGATAAAGTTTGTTCCATCTTGTGCCGTATAGCTTTCCATCTAGTAGTGTAGACTGTTAATTAAAAGTAAATTATACATTTTTGCATGTTCAATTCCAAACAATTCCAAATCCTCAATCATTTAATTGGCTGAAACAAGATTTTAACGGCAGAAAATCAGTAAAACGCTTGTTTAAGAAAAAAGAGGAGGAGATGAAAAACACTACAGTTAGCCTAGAAATCCTCCTAAACCACTATTCCCACAATACCATGCAAATCCAACAGCTTACAGCTTAAAATGTCAAATGACAGATCAGATGTACCATGACAGTTCAGTATAAGAAAACATGATAGCTGGATACATTGGCTATAGTTTGCATTGGCAACAGGTAAGAGCACTTTAGGATGGGTTGTGCAACTGAATTAAGTAAAATTAGAGTTAAAATAGAAACAGTGTTGACTAAGGACAAACCAAAATGTAAACATACACATAACTGGGGCAGCCAGGGGCCTGAGTTTGACTTTAGAGGTGATGAAACATATGCAACCACATCAAACTAAAGCATTCGCCTTCAGTAAGCAGCGGGATGGAACACAACAGAGACAGGCAAGTGCAGACAAGGCTCTGTTAACATCTCCATGACAGCAGCCTTTGTTTTTTAGCAGTTTTAAAGCTTTTGTTTTCAGCAGTTGAACTTTGAATCTGTGTGCGATGTCACTGGTGCAATGTGAGGGCAAGCTACACCAGGATAAATCAATAAAAAAGCTCTCATCATGACTGTACAGAGTAGTCTCTTCATTGTGTGAAGTATCTCTTGTCGTTGTCAGTATTGGTCAGGTCTAGCATGACTTTAAAGTTGTCCATCAACCTTCAACAATCATAGATCAAGCAGGTGTTCACTCTCCTCTCTTGCCCTGTCTTCATCAGTATTTAATAATATATAGTTTTATTAAACTCACATTTATGTATTTTCAGTCTTTGTTGCAGAACTTTTGGTGATTTCATTCTGTGGAGCAATGAAACAGGATTGGAACCTTTTAGGCCTACGGATCAGCAACATGTCTGGCAGACGAATAATGAAGCACATGGCAGTGGTTTGGGGATAATCTCCAAGTGCGTTGCTTCCGCTGGCACTGGAAACCTGAAGTGTCTATTGCAACATAGATTAGGAGGAAAAATCTTGTCGTCTGTGTTGAACCTGAATTTTGGGTATCACTGGATCTTGCAACAGGACAATGATCCACTCGAATATCCCAAAATCTTATAAAGGCTTGATTTTAGAAGAAGTCCTGGAAGATTTTGGAGTGGCTCAAACCTCCTTAAAATCTTTGGATTTGATGAAGGTGGATGCAAAACAAAAACCCAAGAATATTAGTGAACTGGTGGCCAAGATTTATTGGGATAGACGTTGGTGTCTGGTGTCTATTAAGAACTAAAAATGCTTGTCACAAAGGGGCTGGATCTAATATGTAAACACAGACCATGATGAGTGTCTTGAGAAATCCCTTTAATATTTCAGCCTGTGGTTGGCCTCCTCATTAATAGCGTCTTATCTAGTATGCCAATCAAACACAATCACATACCACTGTACCTAACAAACATCTTATCTATAGAACAGCTTTACTTGCATGTCTCTAGCTGTGGCTAAGGGGGTCACAGGCTGAAAAAATATTAGTGAACACAGGTGCCATAAAAAGCTTTCAGAAGTGAAGAGGCCTGTATCCATGACGACAGTAAACAGAAGCTGGTTTAGATAAGAACGCAAGCAAGCAAGAACGCTGAGCTGCTAAAAGCGGTGAATCACACTCCAGAGAAATAAAAACACCTTCACTTCTCCTCCAGCAGCTGGATTTTCTTCTCCAAACAATTCCCAATCCCTACAAGTTCTCAATTCTGTTCATCTCCTGAACATCCTTCTTGTCCCACTTCATCACTTAAGTGGGGTGGAAACTTTGGAGGAGATTTAAATTTAAATAAATTGCTTTTGAGCTGGACAATAAAAAAATATGTCAATAATGGAGATATTATTTTTAAGTAATTTTTTCATTTTCCAGAGGCACACAACTGAGATGGTAGATACGTGCAAGTGTTCTAAACCTCATAACTGATATTAGATCAAACAGCAAAACCTTCCCAATCAGAGAAGTGCCATCAATCTGTCAACAACAAACAGCGAGTAATTCTGCTCAGAAAAACAATAAGCACTGCAGCTAACCCGCTCAGACCCCACATTTAGCAGTGAGAAATAATACTGTGTTTGTTGGAATCATGGCTTTAACAGGTAAGTCTGTCTTTTATCGTCCAGTCCTACCTGGCTCTATTTGTTCATTGCAGAGACTGTAAAAAAAGATTCCCATTCATTCAATGAAAATGAAGCCAAAATCTTCCGCCATGTTGGCGATCCTGACACCCGATTCTGCGCAGTAGAGACCAGAGGAGGGAGAAAGACTGTGGAGAGACAGCCTACTCATTTAAATAACCCCACCCCTGAGTGCTGCCTCCACAGAGCTCACACAGTCTATGTCCCACCCATACAGACATTGGTCCCACCCCGGCTAGGTGTAACCCAGCCCTTTTACAATAACCACACCTTTTTAAATAGAGCTGAATAACTGAATAATTCTGTGGGGATATAAAATGTGACAATATAAGCAGAGGTTACACTAGCTGTTGCATTTAAATAATGGAGGTAGAATTACAGTATATTGATAAAAAAAAAAAAACGTGATTGAAAGTTGTCTGTTTTGCCATTGAAACCTATGGGGATGGGTGGGGTTACAGAGCTTTCTGCAACTGAACAGCAGGGGGCGCCCGACATGTGGTGGTTTCACTTTGAGGGACGATGCTCTGTCCAGCTATACACATTCTATGGTTCATTGTTACAGCGAGTGCTAGCTAATATAAAGTCAATATAGTCATCTTATTTGGAATTGTTTACTAATAATATGTCGGGTCCCATTCATTCTCAATAAAAAAAAAATAATAATAATAATTTGATACAAATTTTGCTTTGTGACCTGGTGCATTTTAATGTTCTAAATAGCCATTATAAGATGGGTAAACTGTGACTATGAAGGGACACACATGCTCAGTAACTTAAAGTACTTAAAAAGGTTCTGTAATTCAAGTCCTTCCATCGTTGATCCTCATCAGAAATTGACATTGAGGGTGAGTGAAAGGTGATACAAGCCATAGTCCTGACCAAAGCGTTAACTCTTTCTATTCTTTCTATTACGCTGACAGTTCTTCAGTGGAGCAGACCAAATGTATACATGAGCCTAATCCTACAATCTTAGTATGAGTTGGAAGACTTTAAGATCCAGAACTAATCTTCCAGCATCAGTACTTGACTTCACTAATGCTGCCCACAGCAATGTTCTAATATTTAGTGTAGAAATATCAAGGAGTGTTTCCAAGTACTTCAAGCATGTAGATTTTCTAAAAAGCACTTTACCTTCTATGACCATTTTCTCAACCCTGTTTTTCTTGTGCTCTCCAGAGAATCTCTTTACCATTACTGCATTATTGCATTAAATTATCACATATAGTGCTAATGCTAAAGGCAGCTGTTTCAGAAAAATATGAAGTAATGATGTCTTTTACAGCACATTTAGACCACATTCAGTTCTGCAGTTTGCGACACCACTGAGAAAATCACTGCCCCTGCCCACTCCTAGAAAAGACCATGCAATTACACAGAGCTGTCAGAGAAAAACCTGCAGTGAATTAGAGTTTGTCCAGTGTGACACCGCCTGAGTCACACAAGCTATACATTTAAAACTGAAAATTGTATTCAGTGCTGTTATAAAACCTGTATTTTTCCTATCTTTTTAACATATTTAAACATGTACCAGCCATATGAGGTCTTATTTTAGTTATCTATAGGCAAGCCGACAACTGTGTACCTTGCAGTTTGATTTAGGGTGTGTCACTGTGTCTTTGCTATAGTAACGACGGGAAACGTACACCTTGCATGGCTCAAAACACGCAAAAGGCAAATTCTATTTATCAATCACGGGTGTGTATTCAAGCTGTGAAGGTGTGTAAAAGTTCATGTAAAAGTTAGGTTTGTGTGCTGCTGCGTGTCCTAGTGTGTGCAACGAGTGGTGCTATTAAAACAATGCAGGCAAAAGGCATAAAACAGACTGCAAGATAGTAATGAGCAGTGCGGTATGCCTTGTGCAGGGTGTAAGGTCTTCATTCAAATAATACTGAAGCTAAAGCACAGTGTTATAAAGGAGTTTCAGTTTAGTTCTCCAGCACCAGGGCTGGAGTAGCATTAGCATTAGCCGCTAACCGCTATTTCCCCATTCAGTGGTGAGTATTATCAGGATCTCCGGTGGATTCCACGTTTTACCAAGACCTTAAATATACACTAGGGAAGCACGGTTTGACAAGGCAGCACAATTCGACAGAACACTGGAACACATCAAAGCAGGTGCCATTCGCGACAGATTTTATGATATAGAGCGGACTCTGGGGCTTCGACGTGGTGAAACTGCCCAAGCACCAAATCACCAAGTCTGAGGTAAGAGTTTAGTAGCGTTAGTTTAGCTGAAAGAAAAGTTATCAATGCCGCATGGGAGAGTGGCTGAGCGACATTAAGAGTCTGATGTTTAAGGGTTAAGGGTTAACTTTACTTAGCACTCGGTGCAATATCTTTAGAACTACGGCTGTATCTCTGAAACAACCTCTGAGCTGTAAAATTGACTGTGGGGCAAAGGCAGGTAGCGTTCTCTGCTGCAGTGCTGTTAGCCAATCAGAGAAGACATGTTTGCATATATGGATATTCATAAGCAAGAGCCGAAATCCTGTCTTTCTTCAGAGATCGCTAATTCAGTGAACTAAAGCAGGGTTATACAGAAACATGGTATATTCATACTAAAGATCACAACTAGACATTTTAAAATGAATGAAAAAACGATGGAATGAGACCTTTAATGTATAGAGGTTTTATTTTAACTAATTATGGAGGATTTTTAGTGATATACAAGTAAAAAACAATTCAGACAGATTTATGTTTAGCCTGGAAAGCAGTGATATGTACAGCCCTGTGTGTGAGGGAAGAGAGAGAGAGTGTGTGGGACACTTAAATTAAGGCTTGTTTTAATAGTCTGAATGTAGTGATGTTAAAACAGGACAGCTTTATTACCCAACTGAAATATTCATGACACCTAACAGCATCAGCATTCAGACCCAAACAAATTACTGCAGAAAAGAGAGAAAGAGAGAGAAAGACAAAAAGAGAGAGAGCGAGACAGAGAGACAGACAGAGAGGGGACCACCCACCCATGCAATGTTCTTCCTACAATTCCTCTCTCTCTACATGAATCATCTTGCTCACCTTACTGTGCCCTTTCGCTTTTAACACCTTCCCACTCTCTGATTTTCTTCTTCTTCTTTCTCTCTCACTCTTTTCTTTCTCTCTCTCAGTCATGATGCATGATGCTGTTTGGAGGAAAGCGCAGATCCGATCAGATCCAATACATAAGCTCACAGATGCACGCCTTGTGCTGATCAACATCACTCTAGGAGTGATGAGGGGAAAGAGCTCCATCTACCCACTCAGAGAGAGCAAGGCCAATTGTGCCCTCTTAGGGCTCTGGCAGCTGATGGTAAGCTGCATGACCAGGATACGTACCATCGGTCTTCCAATCATAGTGGCAGCACTGGACCACTCAAAGCCTGTTTAAAAAGTATTTACTTTGATTTTTTTTCACTGCAGACAGTATAAACCCAAGGGGACAGGTCAGCACTGAAGGCAAGCCATCCAGTACCGCTACATTCTTTTTCTGCAGTAATATGCTTGTAATTTGTGCAGCATGTAGTTTTGCATTGTGTTGTTGAAAAAGATATGGGCATCCCTGAGAAAAAAAAACGTAAAAACATTGTCTATGTTGTTTTAGATCTTAAGGTACATTTTCTGCATTAATTCTGCTATTATAAAGGTGTACTGACAAAACCTTCCACAATGTCAGATCCTGGCTTTAGGGCCTTTGTACTGCTGATAACAGTCTGGATTATCCAAAGTGCACAGTACCTATTTCTTCCCCCCACCAAAGTCTGAAATACTGATTTGTCGGGACACAGTTCCACCCCAGATGCATTATCCCAGAGACATTGACAGTGTTTCTGAACATGAATAACATAATGCTTTTGCATTATAAAATGTTTTGCATAGAATTGTTATTAAAGGCATAAGCATAAATTGCATGTTTATAATCCATGCTTTTGCTATTTAAATCCTGGCTTTTGTGTTTTTAAGAGGTTAAAAATCTAGTAGATGTAAATGTAAAAGTCAACAACAGAAATTTCAATTGATTTCCAAAGAAGTGAGAATCTTAAACTAAGAACTACTGTTTGTACTGTTTATAAAGCAGCTCCTGTGTGAGCTGGTAAAATCAGTCAATTTATATAAATTATTTCTTTCCAGCTAATGCACAATTTCCAATTTCTTATTGACATCGGAATAACTACCCCATAGAGAGCAAGAGCGAGGGAATTAGAAAGAGAGAGATAGATATGAACAAGCGTGTCTCCAAGGTCCTGCCATTTAGAAAATATTGAAGCAGCTGAATGTTCACACGTCATGCTCTGATAAAATCTCAATTTGTGAATATTGTATTTCATACACAGATATGCGAGTGTGGCTATGCAACGCTGCTTTCTGAAATCAGTCAGCCCGCTCTCACAATGCATGATAACATGACCCGCAGACTGCCAAGCCATTTCCTTACAGCTGATAGAAAGTCAACTACACAAGAGTCTTACCACCTTCCTCATCACTATTCTGACGAAGATAAGACTCAGCATAAGCCTTTAGGAGGGGTTTCCACTGGACCATCAACTCCTCCTGTTAAGGCCAAGGTCACAGATTTAAAGCAAACCTCCAAATCCACTGAAATAAATAATTGAACATGAAAACTGGCATCTGTGTATCCGATGTGTATCCCAATCCTCCTGAAAATCCTATCTGAAGAAGAGAGTTCAAACAACAATATGAGAGAACACCTAAAGCTACTGGGGCAAAAGGAGGATGCATAAATTTAACAAAAGCAAGAAAGGCAATAATTCTGACTTTTTTGGGCAGAATGGACAAAATGGATTGTCTGTGAATGAGTTGTATTATTCAGAATTTCCAAAAAGGATAAAAAAAAAAGATTCAGCTCCTACTTGGTAGTGAGTTTGGCTGTAGCCTGTAGGAATGTTCCAAACACATTTTTTCATATTTTGCCCCTGAGTCTGTGTCATTTGTCTATGAGTATCTCCTGATATTGATTCCTGATCCGATACTTTGACAGTGCAGTAAAAAAAAAAGAAAAGACCACATAAAGGTGGCCTTTAATGTCATATCTTTACCCTGTTCCCTGTCTTTTCTGATATTTTTCGTGTTTTTTTACCTTTTTCCTCCGTGCCTGTGTTTCTCTCTGTGTTTATTTCATTTTCTTCTCTGTGCCTGTGTGTTCTTTCCCCACATGCTCCCCTGCACGTGGCTCTGTGTGTTCCTTTAAGTGGCCGCCCCAGCCCTGTGTTACCCTTCTGACTATCTGTAGCTCTGCCTGCTTGTTACCTGTCCCCAGGTGTTTCCTGTTTTAATTTCCCTTCATGTGTATTTAAAGCCCTGGTGTTTCTGTTTCTTTTGTCGGTGTTTGTCTCCATTGTACGCTCCATGTTAACTACCCTGTTTATTCCTTGTTTGTTTAGCTTCCCCAGTTGTTTATGTATTACCGGTGTTTGTTTATTTTAGTTTGTTCATTTGTTTGTTTGTTTATTAATAAATTCCCTTTTACCTGCACTTGCATCCACTCTTCTCGTCTATCCCTGGCAACACAGTTACACTTCAGGTTTTTTTTTATTTATTTTTATTAAATTTTTGAAACAAAAATTGCCATTTTTGGCACAAAACAAACATGTAATAAATAGTCATAGAAATGATTTTCATTTAAAAATGCATCTTTTCTTTTAATAAATAATAAATAATAACAAACTAAAAATTGTCATTCATCAATTCTTTAAAATAATCATATTTAAGATCATAATTCATTTTTCAAATGCTGAAATTCTGCTTTTTGGGAAGGGAGTGTGTCTGTGTGTGTCTGCGCAAGCGATCACAAGCACACTCACAGCTCATGACATGAGTGTGGCATGAGGGCATTCTTAATCTCAGTCTATATTAAACTTGTGGAGTAATAACATTTTTTTTCAAAGTCAAACGAGCAATGGCTGTAAATCTACACAGATTTATCTCCTGAAAACTGTATATCTGGGTGAGTAAAGCGCTTCAGTTTATTTTCAGTAAGCTTAGATTTCCTATATTTTTAACAGCGCGGTTAGCAGCAGCGATAGCCACGGTTAGCAGCACTTAGCGCTAGTAAATGCCGCCCGATAGTGCTACACTGAGGAACTCTGTGTGGTCCGGTAACCCAGGGCGCTATCAGCTAGAGGTTTTGTCTTACATAGCTTGTTTTAACATGATAAACACCCAGGCTACAGTCCAATATACTCACCTCTGAACCGTGAAAGAGCTAGCGTTGCAGTTAGCGGCTAATGCTGCTACAACCAGTGCTGGGGAAACCTCACTGAAAACCCTCTGAAACACTGGACTTCAGAAGAATGGCGACATATGGATGGCCATGGAGGCATTCATGGGAAACTCTTGCTATGTGTGGACGAGCATAATCCTACTGAAAAAATCCACTAGAGATCCATGCTACACTCCGACTGTCATCAGATCTCAAATAGAACCTAAATATCTCTCTATGATTCCAGTCTGTGTTGAGGATTTTCGTTCAGCATACCACTGAAAACAAAGAAAACTTTGACTAACAGATTAACAAATTAGCTGAAAATTCCATTCTAGTCTTCTCAGTTTAATGATGTGCTAACTCTCACAATCTGTCAACTGGGTACAATGTGTTTGTGTACGTCATTGAGGCATGTTTAGTAGCCAGCAATCTCTCACCAAGAGGTACACTATTCAAACGAAGCCACTGAGAGCCTTTTAATAGTGCAGTGGGGGAAAACAGTTTTCCCAGTGTCTAATCAGATCTCACATTTAATTAATATCTGACATATCTGTATGCAGAGTTTTGAATTAATGTCATATATATAATATATAATATGTGTACCTACTACAGTAACCAAATACTTTGGTATTTTACTAAAAATTGCTTGTTTTATATAAGAAATTTGTGGCAAGCCATACTATACTATACCATACCATATGTTTCTCTATATACTGGCAATGAAACAAAAACACAAACACACACACTCACTCTCTTAAACACAGACTTGGCAAACTGATACAATAATGGTTATTGACAGAGGCTGACCTATGTATTTACACATTACCTACATTAGCAACACATAACATCAGCTTCACCGCAGCACCATTTATCAACAGCTCTAACACTCTGCAGAGCATCTGTGTGTGTGTGTGTGTGTGTGTGTGTGTGTGTGTGTGTGTGTGTGTGTGTGTGTGTGTGTGTGTGTCAACTCCATGACTTATTGGATGTGGTCAGGTTGAGTATAGTGGAGGGGGAGTTTCCTGTGTGCTAGTGCTTTTTCAATCACTATAGAAAAGATAAACAAATGCTGTCCATAGTGCTAAAGGCACTGCAGTACTTTGAGTGGGAGTGTGCACACATTCAGAATCCATTTCAGATCCTTAAGAGCTTATCATTGATTTGTGTAATCAGGAGTAAAAATAAACACAAAACTAAACTAAAGTGAAAATTCTACTTTTTAAAAAGCAACATTCACAATTTCATCATTACATTTCAAATACATTAAAATCAATTTTATAGACCCTGAAATAGAACCCTAAGCCACTTCACAAGGTGCTGAACTAAGAAGTCGCTACTAAGAAATTCACAATAGTTTCTGCCTTATGAATAATAACTGAGTAATACATTTAGGCCTCAATACAGTAAAATAACATTTACTGCATTTTAATTTCATTCATTTATTCATTTGTTTGTTTGTTTATTTACTATAAACCGGTCATAATTTGTTCATAATTTTTCAAAAGTTTATGAACTGAATGTCTCACAGGGCTGCACGTTGAGAGCTCACTTCTTCTGGCCGTAATTGTGATTTAGTCTATAGTAGTGTAAGCCCAGTAGTAGCAAGGCTTAATAAACATGTAAAAAAAAAAAAGAGAGGGGGGTGTACTATCATGTTTCAGGGGGGCTTTGGGAAGCTTTATCTTTGTGCACCTAATGTGCCCACTACTTCACACACACACACACACAGTGGACAGGTTCATTTAATTATGTTGTATTGGCAGGTGTGTGTGCTGTGTGTGTCCACGTCAGCATTCTCTCTCATTCTCTGTGCGGCGAGTTATTTATTAGAACACTGACAGAAGAATCAATACTCCATACTGTATAGAAACAAACACACACACACACACACACACACACACACACAGGACCCACAAAGAACCCACAGAAACATTTCTATATAAATTACTTTAAGGCCACCTGGCAGAAAGAACTGGTGTGTGCGTGTGTGTCGGAGGTCATGCTCCTACCTTGACCTTTTCCTGCAGTTTTCCGAGGCGGACGGTGCCCTCGATGATGCGGGTAAGAACACCCTGCTTGTCCTTCTCTAAACACGAGGCCTGAGGAGGTACAGAGGGGATTACTCAGCTACACAAACACAAAGAATGATATGAAGAGGCAGAAGAAGAAGTGGGAAGAAGAAGAGGTAAGAATAAGAAGAAAAATAAGAAGAAGACATGAGAAGAATAAGATGTGAGGAGAAGAAGAAGCACAAGAACACAAAGCAGAAGCAAAAGAAGAAGAAGAAGAAGAAAAAGATGCAGAGATATAAGCATAAGAAGAAGTACAAGCAGAAAAAAGAAGCAGAAGCAAAAGAAGAGGAAAAAAAGAAGCAAAAGAAAAAGAAGATGCAAAAGCATGAGAAGCAGAAGAAGAAGATAAAGAGGTATAAGCATAAGAAGTAGAAAAAAGAAGCAGAAGCAAAAGAAGAGGGAAAAAAGAAGAAGCAGAAGAAAAAGAAGATGCAAAAGCATGAGAAGCAGAAGAAGAAGATAAAGAGGTATAAGCATAAGAAGTAGAAAAAAGAAGCAGAAGCAAAAGAAGAGGGAAAAAAGAAGAAGCAGAAGAAAAAGAAGATGCAAAAGCATGAGAAGCAGAAGAAGAAGAACAAGACGTAAAAGAAGCAGAAGAAGCAGAAGAAGATGCAAAAGAAGAAGAAGAAGAAGAAGAAGAAGCAGAAGACGGCGCAAAAGAAGAAGAAGAAGCAGAAGAAAAAGAAGCAGCAAAAGCATAAGAAGAAGCAGATAAGGGAGAAGAAGAAGAAGAAAGTAGAAGAAGATGAAGAAGAAGTTGAAGAAGTATAAGCATAAGAAGTACAAGCAGAAAAAAAGAAGAAGCAGAAGTAAAAGAAGAGAAGCAGAAGAAGAAGACGTAAAAAAAGTAGACAAAGACGCAAAAGAAGAAGAAGCAGAAGACAATGCAAAAGAAGAACAGAAGAAAAAGAAAAAGCAGAAGCATAAGAAGAAGCACATAAGAGAGAAGAAGAAGAAGAAAGCAGAAGAAGATGAAGAAAAAATGGAAGAAGTACAAGCAGAAAAAAGAAGCAGAAGCAAAAGAAGAAGCAGAAGCAAAAGAAGAGGAAGAAGAAGACGCAAAAGAAGAAGAAGAAGAAGCAGAAAAAAGGAGAAGAAGAAGAAGAAGAAGAAGAAGGGTAAACAAGAGGAAAGCAATGGAAAGCACAGGGGATGGGTTGGTTTTAGGGCAGATGGTTTTAGGGCAGAAGAAAAAAAGAAGAAAATAGCAGATATTTAATAAAATACTAAAAAAAAAAAAAAAACAAACAAGCAAGAACAGACAGTAGAGACTCATCTGAAGATAAAGCCTGAAGTATTTTTTTCTAAATCACAATTACAGAGTCTTACACAACACCTCTAAATAAGAAACAAGCCAGAGGACTTGTTGCCTACAGGATTCTGTATTGTGTAGTAAAAAAAAGTTTTTTTTACAGCTTTCTTAGCTTTTAAATAGAGAGAGAAGATGGGAACGGTTATCCCAGTTTCATCATGACCATTCACACACAGACACACACACACACACACATAATTTCTATGTGTTTATATAATGACTATCATTAGCAGACGGCAGATATTGTTCGGGGAACTCACAGAGCTGTGTGATTTTTACTGAGGAGCTCTATGAATTGCTTTCCCAAGAGACCCATATACTTAAGTGCATGGATGCCATACTGTGCTAGCAAGGGGCAATTACAATGTAATGAAGCCATGTGCAAGTTTACACTCTGAGTCAGGTGTATCAAACTCATTTCACAACAACAAAAGTACATAAAAGAGTAGAATTTCTTAAGTAAAATAAACATGTTAAAATACAGATTACTGCACTTTACGGACTATAAGGTTCACCGCATTATAAGGTTCACTATCAATGAACGTCTATTTTCTGGTCTATTTTCATACATAAGGCACATTTTTCGTGACAACAGTAAGGAACAGGGGTGTCGCCATGTTTTCCTTCTAATTCAGCAGGTCTCACTGCTGGAGGCTCCTAAGTAAACAAAACCGTAATTCTTAAAATAATCTTCCTGGAAACCTCTTATTTGAGTGAGTAAAGCGCTTCCATTTATTTACAGAAATCTTAGATTTCCAAAAGTTTAATGTGATTAGCAGCAGTGCTAGCTGCGGCTAGGCACTATCAGCTAGTGGTTCATCCCACGTAGCTTGTTTTAACATGGTAAACGCGCAAGCTACAGTCCGATATACTCACCTCTGAATGGCGATAGAGCTAGCTTTGTGGTTAGCAGCTAATGCCTAATGCCTAATGCTCCAGCCTCCAGTGCTGGAGAAACTTTTACTGAAACTTCTTTATAACAGTGTACTACAGCAGAGTGGCATTACTGCTACTTACAACCTGAATGGTAGAACTCATACATAAGGGACATTGGATTATTGGGTGCAGTGTTGATTTTTGGAAAAATTCAGGACTTTAAGTGCACCTTATAGTGCGAACAATATGGTACACTTCTCTTGTTCCACTGTATTTCACACTTGTATTCATTTTTTCATGTGATTTAAAATCAGAAGCCAAGTCCAGTTGCAATTGAACAGATAAAAACCTGAATTTAGTGAAGGCCAGTTGTTTTATAAATGAGTGTTTTTATTCTACACAAGAAAAAATATTGTAATGCCAGTTTTATTAAGCCACATGCATGTACAGATATTATATTCTTAATAAATCAGTCATATATAAATGCAAAGAACTCATATCAAGTAAACACATTTAAAATCAAATTTAATTATGTTTTATGAATAAAACCAGTTTGGGAGTGACAAATAAAAGAATAATACCCAATGGCAAAGGGAGGGTCCTGATGCCTGCCAGACAGACACACACTGATATCTGCACTTTAAATTAGGGATGTGTGTATATTCACTTGTCTGGTGCAGACAGCTTGGTAGCAATCATCATGCAATTTTCTTCTGTGCCATTATTGTCTGAGGATAAGGATGTGTATGTGTGTGTGTGTGTGTTTGTGATAAAATGAGCATGTGTGTGTGTATGTGTTTAATACCATGTGAATGAGCTGATCTCTCTCATGCGTGGTTTTCTCTGCGAGTGTGACAACACTGGCGAGGTACTGATGAGCTATCAGCTCCTTCTCTAGAGAGTCTTCAATCTGCTGCTTCAGAAGATCTGTACGCCTCTGAGCCTTCCTACAGAGAGAGAGAAGCACACAGACAGACTGAATATTAATTTGTATTTAGCAACATTTGGGAACCACTGATTAAATGACGTTTTGTTGTTTTTAATGAAAACATAATTTAATAACACAACCTCAACAGAGAGCACAATCCCTGTGTATTGTACTGTTTTAATTTAACATTTAATAATAAAATAATAAAAACAATAAAATATTAAATGCAGTTTGTAGAAATTGTTTCATTTAAAATGTTCCCCCATGTGATAAAATCTGCAAATACATTCTCTGAACCTTGTGCATATTTGTTTACTTATTTGTTAACTCCTCCTGTATTTTTTGCACTATTAGGTGCACTATCAATAAACGTCTATGTTCTACATAGTTCTACATGTTCTTTTCATACACAAAGCGCACCGGATTATAAAATGCATTATTTAAGTCAAACAAGCGCTGGAGGTTAATCTACACAAATTTCTCTCCTAAAAACTGTTTATTTGGTTGAGTAAAGCGATTCTGTTTATCTACAGTAAGTTTAGAATTCCAGATTTCCACTAAGGCTAGCTAGACAGCGCTACAATGAGGAACCCTAAGTGTTCCAGTAACCCAGGGCGATATTAGCTAGCATTTCATCCCACATAGCTTCTTTTAACGCAGTAAATGGGATGGCTACAATCGGATATACTCACCTCTGAACGGTGAAATGGCTAACTAGGGCTTTGTGCAGTTAGCAGGTAATGCTAATGCTGCTCCAGCAGTGCTAGCCAGGGTTAGCAGCAAGTTACAGCCTATATTCTCACCTCTGAATGGCGAAAGAGCTAACTAGCCCTTACCGGGTAACTCTAATGCTGCTCCAGCAGTGCTAGCCACCTCTGAATGGCAAAAGAACACACTTAGCACAGTTAGCAGCTAATGCTAATACTGCTCCAGTCTCAGTGCTGAAGAACTGAACTGAAACTCCTATATAACACTGTACTTCAGCAGAGTAGCTTTACTGCTCCTTACAACCTGACTTGTAAAATTCATACATAAGGCGCACCGGATTATAAGGCACACTGATAATTGTTGGGAAAATTTGAAGTAAAAAATATTGTCCCAGAAACAATTAAATTAAACAACATATTTTAATTATTTAATACACTTTGTTCACAGCATTATGCTGTGAGGAGTTTCTCACAAAGTTACTGTACTTGGACCCTAGGGCTAAAGACCAATATATTGAGTGAACTCAACTCTAAACACTCATGATTTGACTTGAACTTTTATTTTGTCATTTGTGAACATCTCTGTATTGTGTGTACCTGTTAGCTTGGCGTGCTAGCTCTAGCTCGCTCTCCAGGTGTTTGACATCTGCGCTCAGGTTAGTTTTCTCCAGCAGCAGCGCTCTCTTCTCAGCCTGCAAGGCGCTCACATGCACCTGCAGCTCATCTATCTCACTGCTCTTCATCCTCTCCTCTTCTTCCATTTGGCTGCAGAAAACATGAGCACACCCTCATAAGCATGTAACCAAAATGATACGTGGAATTTTACTATAAGTCTGCTTAAGACAGATGTTTATTATTGCGGTCAAATCATGCAAAATGTTCTAAGCTCAGATGCAGAGTCTGTTAGAACTGTGGCTCTAAACTTGACTCAGCAGACTGTTAGCACTGCAGCTAGACCTTTCCTACATTGGTGAGCTAAACCACTCTAACCTTGCTGAGCTCGGCCCATGTTTCTGTTGAGGCCCTAATCATGGCATGGCTTTCTGTTAGCATTGACTCTAGTTAGCATTGAGGTTCTAATCATAACTTGGCTGGCTGTTAGCAACATGGCTAACCTGCTTAAACCTTGCCAAGCTCCTTTTCCTGGTACAGAGTTGCCAGGTTTGTGTTTTTTCCGCCTAATTGGGCTTGTTTGAAAATGTAAAAAAATTCCACGGCCGCCAAAAAACAAAAAAAGTGGGTATTGCCTTGGACAACACAGTGGGCAAACAAGTACAAGTCAACACTAAAATCAATCAGGAGAACATAACGATCGATATAAAGGAGGACAGCATGAAAGAGTGACTATGACTAAGATAAACAGCAATACTGACAATAAATCCCTTACTAACAAAATGCCACACTCATATACTCATAGTTGTTTTGCAATTTGCTTCAAACGTGTGACAGACATATATATTGGGCTAGTTAAAGCTTCTGAATGGCTGACTTTGGGCTGGATGTTTTTGTTGGACATGGCAACCCTGCTCTGGTAGCATCTCTGCTGAACCACCTGATAAATCACAGCCATTCAGAGGGCTGAAATACTTATCACAGGTATTGGTTAATGCGACTGGTCATTTAATACAGACATCATAAGAGAGGCAAGGACAACTAAGTTTGTGTGAAAGACAAAAAGCTTTGTGTGTGTGTGTGTGTGTGTGTCTGTGTGTTTGTGTTTGCTTAAAACAAGCAAGCAGTTTTTGAATACTAGGGCAATTCCTTTCTTTCTGTCCAATCTTTTTCTCATAGTCTCTTCCCTCCCTGACTATATTTATCTCTCCATCATCTCTCGTTTTTCTCTCTCTTTGTCTGAGGCTTTCTCTCTCCCTCTCTCACTCCAATATGTCCTCCCCCTATCTGTCATCTATCTCCCTCTCCTGCTGTATTTGTTGAAATTTTAATGAGTTTCCCCAAAAATCCTCTAATGGCTTTTCATGTGCAGCCTGATTAAAGAATATCACAGTATAGTTACAGAATATTTCCCTTCAGATGAACTCTATGCCTCTCACACAATCCCCCGCTCTCTCTCTCTCTCTCTCTCTCTCTCACACACACACACACACACACACACACACACTATTCACAGAGTAGGTTTACAGAGTTCAGCAGTTAATCAATTGCAGAAAAAGTTCTATCTCTTTATCTTTTCGATCTTCTTTTGAGGTCGATGCTGGAGCTCAGACAGTGGAATATAGTAGAAATATAGTACACAGTGCTTTTATTCTCTCTGCATAAAATAAACTTTTTTTTCCAAGGTTTAATTGCTCTCATGAGTGAAGCTTCTCTTGTTAAAAGAATGGGCTTTGGTCAGTGAAGCCTCATTGTCCTGTAGGGTCTATCTGTCTGATGGGTAATCTCTAGACTTCAGTTGATCTACAGCATAAACCCCTCCAGTTGAAGGGTGTCTGAATGATTTGCAAACATGATGTTTGTCTGCTAATAGGTTTTCTCTACAATTTTAAAGGACAACTACCCAACCCACTCTTTAGGACTCGTCCTTTCACTAGTAATGTCCCCAACATTAAAAGGGTAAAGGCTAGCACATGCCTCCTCCGATCCATGTGAAATCAGCCACCTGACCAAGTGATGGGGCATTGTTGGGTAGCCAGAGTCATCAAAGCCTCTGACATGTCACGTAACACATCACTTTTCCCACATCACTTTTAAGGTGATGTTGGTCAGACCAAACTACCCACTACCCACCCAGAGAGACCATGGCCAATAGTGCTCTCTCAGACTCCGGCTGCTGATGGCAGCATGACAGGGATTCAAACTTGCAATCTTTAGATCATAAGCTAGGCACACATCTGATTTTTTTGCTCAGATCAGATTTGGCCATCTTGTCTGTTCAACAAATCTGTCCCTGAAACGCCTCACATGCGCACATGGATACCTGTATAAATGTCGCCTTCTTCACCAACAACAAAAAACATCACATGTGAGAGGCGACTCGTAGCTTTATAAAGGGAAATGGATGCGTAAGCAGCTCATATGTGGAGCATCTTTTGCTGGAGTGAAGAAACAGCAAACAGCTGATCTGAAGTTCATGCTCAGGTCAAGGAGGTGAAAAAAGGGCAGGTGGTTTGCTTTTGCTGTTTTTGCAGCTATAGCTGCACAGCTGCACCAAGAGATTTGTGGGTACGAGAGAGAAGCATGAAGCACATAAATTCTGATTTGACTGTTCACATTCATGTCGCATATCCATGGATTGAATACGTATCTGATTTAGGACCACATATAAAAGTGACTTAAATCTGATTTGGAAAAAAATCAGATTTGGCACGTTCACACATGAATGACAAAATCAGATCTGAGCCACATTGAGCAAAAAATCAGATTTGAGTCACTTTTGCCTGGTAATGTGAACATAGTGAGAGTCATAGTAGCAGTGTCTTAGTCAGCTGGATCACTGGAGCCCTGTAGAATTTCTTTTTTTTTATTCTTTGTTATGTTACTCTTTTATTTCTTGTCCTTCTCTTCATCTCTTTATCTTCCCCTTAGGTATGGTTGTATCATTTTGAACCCTTTTTCCTGTATCACAGATATTGATCACACACACACATACAGCTGTACCGTTTGAGTTTGTCTGTGGTAGAGCTGTGTTCCAACAGGCTGACTGAGTTCTTCAGTGTGGAGCTAGTTTTCTGGAACTCCACCTTCAGCGTGTGAAGTTCCTTCTGTGCCGTCTGTAACTCTGCCTCCAGACCCTGCTTCTCTGCCTCCAACAACATCAACTGCTTTGACACCTTGCAGACTGCAGAGAAAGAGAGAGAGAGATAGAGAGAGAGAGTGACAGATAATGGGAAAACAGGAGTTTTAAAATGGAAAGAACATCAGGCCTGAAGATAAAAAAAGAAATAGACGTACATTTATCTACAGTGCAATAAAGTTCAGATGCTCCCCGGGAGAACTGAAGAGAAAAGTGTGACTTTTCTGTAAGGCGCACAGAGTGGAACAGATCTGTAGAGCAATCTTTAGAGAGATGTCAGATTTCTGGTTTGGGACCATTTCTGATTTATGACATTTTGCTGGCAGCAGACTGGAGTATCAAAGAAAGGCTTTATGTTGTATGACAGTAGAATACAATTATGGGTGTGTGTATGTATGTGTTTGTGTGTTTGTGTTTGTCAGCATTTTACCTTCCTGAGTGTGTTTGGCATGTGTTTCCTTGGCTTTAGTGTGCTGCAGCTCCAGCTGTTCTATCAGCACCTCATTCTCCTCCAACACTAACCGTGCCTGGTCCTGCAACTGCCTCCTAAACACAAAACACACACACACACTGTAAGTATTTACAGTGTTCTACTTTTGTACATTGTTTTACATACATACATAGTGTTTCAAATGTCTAGAAACACCATTAAAAAGGCTGAGATTTTGCATTATTTTGTAATTTTATCAGTGGTGTGCAGTGAGGCCCGTCTAATCCTTAAGAGAAGGGGGGACAATAGGTGCATGTAAATCATTACTTGATTATTTTAATCATATATAGTTATTGTCAACTATAAGCATATATATTATAAATTAACTAAAATAAAAACAGCAACTAATACAAAGCATTACTCTGTGTTTTTCAGTATGTTACTGATTAACAGCGGTACTAACCAAAACTGCTTCTTAAAACGGCTTCTGCCCCCTTGTGTCTGCATGGACCCCTCTCCTGATTTTGTGAAGGGTATAGTAATGAGTCTATTAGCAAAGTCATAGGACAACAATCTAACCAATCAGATTCATGACTTACACTCCGGGGGAGGGGCCATGGCTGTCTAACCCCTTCTCAGCGCTCTGTTGCAGAAGGGGTACCCACTATATTAACTGCACGCCACTGGATTTTATATATATATTTTTTTAAACTTTACAACATCTGAAGTAGATATGCAAAGAAGTTATAGCAAAAAAAAATATTCAAGCAAAAAAAAATTAGTTTAGTGTTCAGCCAAATAAGACCAAATAATTCATAATGAACAATTACTTATTTTATTTTGCTCAGAATACTGCTATATACAGTGGCTTGCAAAAGTATTCATACCCCTTGAACATTTTCACATTTTGTCACCTTTCAACCACTAACGTAAATGTATTTTACTGAGATTTTAAGTGATAAACAAACACATAGTACTGTATAAGTGTGAACTGGAACGAAAATGATACATGGTTTTCAAATTTGTTTATTAAATAAAAATATGAAAAGTGCCACTGCATCTACAAAGCATGAAGTGTGTGAGGTGGTCTGCAGAGAGAGCTGTTAAAACATTAGTTTTATATGTATTTTTACGCTCTACTCCCATAAATTAAGAGCAATTTATGAGACAACTTGAATTTTTGTATTACTTAATTTTAGCATTTGTCCTACTTTTGCTTTAATGCACCACTTGAAAGTCATCTAAATACAAGAATCACTGTAGAGGCCCGATTCTTCTTAGATGTGCTTTTATGCTTATCTAATCAGCAATGCTCTTTATGCTCAAGGGCATTTCAAGCAGCAATTTAGCAGAATCTAAAACTCATTCCAAATGAAAAAGGCATTAGAAGAAAATTACCTTCCTTCAAATAAAGCATTAAGCAATCTCACTACAATTTCAGAAAACTTGTTTCTCTAAAGGCTGTCCGGCTAATGTCAAATAAATCACAGAGCTGGGTGAGAGAAGGTTGAGCTCTAATGAGAGACCTGGTTAATATACACTAGTATACTACATGCAGATCATAATTAAAAAAAAAAAAAAAGAATGATAGTGTCAAGTGGTTTCAGTGTGGAGGTTGTAGTGAAAATGTTCTGTGAACAACGTCTCATGGGCAATGACTAGCAGCAGCTGCTAATCTAAGTTTCACTGTTATGTGGACAGCGCTTGAGAAACAGAGATAAACGCTTGCACAACTAATTCAGCAATACCTCGCCAAAGGCCAATGGAAACAAATAGAGCTTAAATACAATACAGGCAATCAGGCACAGGTGAGGGGAATCACTAATTAGTCACAGCTGCAGGCAATCAGAACTCAGGTCACAATGAGCATGGGAACTGTCTATTGTTGGTTAAAGAGAAGCATGTGACTGTAGTGTGAGAAGGAGTGGCATTCTGGGAAGTGCAGTCCATAGTGCCATAGAAGAAATAGGTCCAGGAAGCATGACACATAAACACATTAAATTAAAGATTTAAGCACATTTAATACATAAAATGAAACAAAAGTTGCCCACAATACAGCTCTGGAAAAAATTTAAAAGACCACTTAAGTTTTTAAATTAGTTTCTCTGATTTTGCTATTTATAGGAATATGTTTGAGTAAAATGAACATTATTGTTTTATTCTTTAAACTACAGACAACATTTCTCTCAAATTCCAAATAAAAGAAAATGAGAAATGGATGAAATAACAAAAGAGATGCAGAACTTTTATACCTATAATCAATAATGCAAAGAAAACAAGTTCATATTCATAAAGTTTTAAGAGTTCAGAAATCAATATTTGGTGGAATAACCCTGTTTTTTAATCACAGTTTTCATGCATCTTGGCATGTTCTCCTCCACCAGACTTACACACTTCTTTTGGATAACTTTATACCACTCCTGGTGCAAAAACTCAAGCAGTTCAGCTTGGTTTGATGGCTTGTGATCATCCATCTTCCTCTTGATTATATTCCAGAGGTTTTCAATTTGGTAAAATTAAAGAAACTAATTTTTTAGTCGTCTCTTACTTTTCCAGAGCTGTATTTTCACTGGGCAATAGTATAGTCTCTTTAAAACCAGGATAGATTGGAGAAACACCGGGGGGGTGGGGAGGGGGTTGGTGAAGGAGAGGAGGTACTGGTGTGTATGTGTGTGTGTCAGGTTTTTCTACTGAACTCTGTTCTTTAATGTTAAAACACCACAGAAAAGGAAAACAATTTGTGTATAAACTGTGGTATACAAATCTCCGCACAAAACCCCTCTAATGTCCTCTAATAACCCTGTGAAGACGGTACAGTGCTCCTGCTAAGTAATGGAATATGAGTGATGAGCGTGTGCGGGTGTGTTGAGTAAAAGAGTCTCCGTGACCAATAACACTAATATATTAAAGACCTAAAGCATACAGCACAGATAGAGTTCATTGCATAATTGATAGCTTTGATGAATATTAAGGAGGTGCTTTGGATAACACTGCAGCACTTTCTTGCTGATGAGGCTGTTCTTGTGGAGTGAGAGTATGTGTGTATGTGGGGGTGTGTTTATTACTGTACATCAGTTGCTGTGTGATTCTGTGGATGAGCGCTACATGGAGGAGTACAGTAAGTTTCTACATAAATAAAATAAATAAAATACTGAGGCTGGCCTGAATTATTTGAATACATGAGAACTCCTTTGCATTTTAATATCTGGAGATTTTTCTTTAGACAAAAAATGTGTTAAAAGTATGTTTAAGTCAACCAGATCCACTAGTTTATATGAGACATCCCTAAGAAACACACTAAGTTAACCCTATAGTTTTGTACCATACACCTAGTTGAAAAGTGTGCAATACAGAATGCTCTTTACTACTAACAGTTTGGTTCTTTATGAATCATGTGTGTGTGTATCCATGTCTATATAAGCCATACCATTCTTTATTACTGACGCTGCTCCTCTTGCTGAGTTCTGTATGAAGTCTCTGGTTCTCCTGAATCACCTCCTCCGAGCATGCCCTCAACTTCTTCACTTCTTCCTGAAAAAAAAAACAGAAAACAATCAGACTTTACATTTTTACTGCATTACAGATGACTGATTAGGTTCCCTTTATAAAAAAATAGTTTAAAGGGGTCATGCTTCAGGGAGTTCGGAGTGATCCAGCGGACTAAGGCTATGATCCACTATGATTGGGAGGTCGCTGGTTCGAATCCCATTCATGTAGCTTGCCATCAGCTGCCGGAGCCCTGAGAGAGCACAATTGGCCTTGCTCTCTGTGGGTGGGTAGATGGTGCTCTCTCCCCACATCACTCTAATGGGTGATGTCGATCAGCACAAGGCATCTGTGAGCTGATGTATCAGAACCGAGACGCTACAGTTTCCTCCGAGTGCGCTGTGATGCTACTCGGCAATGCTACATCAGCAATAGTTCAAAAAAAGGCGGTGGCTGACTTCACATGTATCAGAGGAGGCATGTGCTAGTCTTTACCCTCCTGGTGTTGGGGGAATCACTAGTGATTGAGGAGTCCTAATGAGTGGGTTGGGTAATTGGCGTTGTAAATTGGGGAGAAAATGGGATATAAAATAAAACACAAAAATAGACACAATACAATTTTCTTCTCAGAGACTGACTGAAGTGGCAAGCTAGAAATATGTAGTGCACAACAGGGAAAATGTGTAGTAAACAAAACAACATATCATCAGGCTAAAACAGGTCTCAGAAGAATTCAATCTTCTCCATTCTATAAATACGAAACCAAAAGTATCTACCATGTTTTCAAATTTGCAACCAGTAGACTGCAGTAGAGATCAGAGGAGAAACCAGACTCTCCCAAAACTTCCTCCCTTCTCCCATGGTTTGCCCAGTAAGTGTAATGTTTCAATAGTGAAAGAGCAGTTAATGTATATTATCACAAGTTGGGAATGTGTTGCGTACAATTGGGAAAATGTGTAGTCAACATGCCAACTTGGAAGAGAGGGTCAAGACAAGTCGACACACCAGCAGCCTACAATAGATCTCAGAAGCATTCAAACTAAATACTCAATCCAAACAAGCCAGGGGGCTTGTCAAAAACGTTTGGTTTGATGTACAACATCGAGCAGCCAATGAGGAAAAAGGACACCTGAAACATGTCTATTTGTCAGGTTTCTCATTCCACAAAGACAAAAATGGTTTGAGGCCTCTATGCCATTTAATAAATATCAATAAGTAACCAGAAACCCTCAAGATCCTAGTAAAAAATAGACGGGATTCACATACAAGCAGCTGGGAACATTCACTGTCCTGCCCCCACTTTGGAGAAGTATCTTCCCATTTACCTTCCAAATCCCAAATGACATGTTGTCAGAGGAAGCAGATTAAGTGTCTCAGAATGCCTTCATTGAGTTTACAGTCCAGCCTAAAGGCAAATTTGTACTTTTGCACCAAACCTATGCCGTAGCCTACGCATTACTGCAAACCCTACGCCATAGCATATGCCGTAGCTCAAAATTTAACTATGCATCACGCGTCGCAGACAGCCGCAGCTGTGATTGGCCACTGGGCCTCGCATTCCCGCCTTCGCAGTTTAAACTCCACTGGTTAATTCATTGTAAAGAACTTTGTACAGAGTGTTGGCTATTGCATAGTTTTCACCCTTATAGTGTTGGGGCATTACTAGTAATAAGGAGAGTTTATATAAACAGAGCTTAGGTCTTTTAAACCATGGAGAATTTTAGAAAATTAAAAAAAAAATGCATTTATTAAACATAAATTTGCACGTGTTAAAACAACAATAGGGCTAAGGACTACATAGGTAATCCATATACTGACCTCACAGGACTTGAGTAACTTGTCTCTCTCAGTCAGCTGGTCTTCATAAGCCATTAAAAGCGGTGATAAATATTTCATATCCAGCTGCAGGCAAAACAGAACAACAAAAATCACATTAAGGAAAGAAGAGAAACCAACACTGTGTAAATGTCACACAGACAGTATCTAACAGCCCTATGGAGTAATGAAACAAGCATGAGCTAATACCCTTCATTATCTTATCACAGTGTTAGTTATAAAGCATAAGTGTGACACAGGATTCCACCGGCACTAGCAAGTAACAAATGTAACATTAAAAGAAGTAGCAGGAGCGAGCTCAACTCTGAGGAAACTATAAGGCGCCCTTAAAATCCTTTCCCAAATTTCCCAAAAATCATCAGTGCACCTTATGTATGAATTTTACCAGTCAGGTTGTAAGAAGCAGTAGAGCCACTCTACTGAAGTATAGCATTATGCAGGAGTTACAGTTTAGTTCTCCAGCAGTATTAGCATTAGCCAAAAAACGTGCTAAGCACTAGCTCGTTGGCCGTCCAGAGGTGAGTATTATCGGCCTGTACCCTGCTAGTAACCCCGGTTAGCACTGCTGGAGCAGTATTAGCATTAGCTAATAACCGCACTAACCCCTGTTCCTTACTAGTGTTGCATAAAATGCGCCTTATAATCTAGTGCACCTTATGTATAAAATACATCTCCATCTTTAACAGGCCTTGGCCCATATATGGGCCACAACTGTAGATGCTACAAATCCCCTTTTCTCTGCAGTAAAATTAGTTACTTGCATTCTGAATACTTTGAGGGCTTTAAAAACTCCTACGGGACACTTTGAGAAGCTTAATAATTTAAGATCAGTAACAGGAATCAACCCAAATTCTGCATGATTAAAAAAAGGAAATACAAACTAAACAACCATAACGAAACAACAGGTTTGGAAGACATAAAACATTTCCTCACCAGCCATGGAGGAGCTGGTCCTTTCACTGGTAAGCCACCATTCCTTGAAGACTGGGGAACAGAGAAGAAGAAGATGGTTACAGTCAATAGAAGCCATAGAAGTCAGGAAACCAAGCAATTACTGAATCATCCAGAAACCTCTCACTTTCACTTTATGCTACAGTGCATGCAGAGTTGGCCATAAACCATGAGACAAAGGCCATGGGTTCATCCCCAGCTGATAACATCATGATACGGTCACTGTGCCCCAGGCTAGGCATTTAATTCCAAGATGTTCTCAGGGCAGAATCTCTGCAGTTGGATAATGCACACACAGCTTTGGACGATGGCCTTGGTTAAACAGTATGAGAGCCAGAATTACTAATAATCACAGCTGGATGTTTGGATGTACAGCACTGCAGCTCAATCTCACTCACATTCACACACAGAATTCAGTGCAGAAGAAGATGCTGAATTTTGGAAACACGTCAGAAGAAATTAAAACAGAACCGTGTGGCCACAATGAGCAATGTTTTAAAAGCTAAATTTTATTTTTAAAAAAAGAACACCCAAACATGGGGCTGGATTGATCAGGCTTTGGGTTACTTTCTATTTTTGATTTCTTTTTTTAATATAAAGTTCTGAAATTAAATTACATTTACATTAATTTTCAAATACATATTTCATCCTTGTCACTAGGAGTGTAATAATATATTGATATATTGAAGTAATGCAATATTACGCTTTGCAATACTGTATTGATTCAGAAATACAATATTGATTATGAACCAGACAGTGAATAATTTAAATTGTTTAAACTTTTTTACTCCAACACTACTGATTGAAACAAAAGGAAAATATTTATTTTACACTGATTTTACATATATAAAAGAAAAACTGATATCTCGTCTTTCTTAAAGTATTGCAATTATGATACATATCATATCACGAGTTTCTTGTCAATGTGCATTTTTAATTTCTATTATTATTATTATTATTATTATTATTATTATTATTATTATTATTATTATTATTATTGTTATATTGTGCAGATTGCTTCAGTTTTTTTCTTTCACTGAGCTGGGTAGCATCCTTTATCAGCACTATGGCACATTGTGGTTCCACTTCTGATAACACTAGACATCTTGTTTTCAGAACACCTTGAAACAAAAATGTATATGACACGTGAACAACGAAATGTGATGGTTGCGGAGGCTATGGCTTTTAACTGGAAACTATTCCACGTTAGCAGACTGCAAATAAACAAGTAGAGTTGGAAAGATCTATCGGCTATGTATCTGTTTCTGATTTAAACTCATATCTGTAGAATGTGTAAGACTAATGTGTCTCATGGTAAGTAAAAGATAAGTATAAGATTTTTAACACCACTAACCAGATTTCCCTCTCGAGAGTGCATCTTTCAGCCTATACGGTGAGAGTAGATATTATCACTGCACAACAAATCCTATTAAACACTACTGAACACAAAAAACAGCAAACTGTATGTGTAGACCATATATAACCACTACCAAAAGTACAATCACAAGTTTTTAGCACTGGATTAGCAAGCCTTTTCAGTTGTGTTGCCACTCAAGGCTCCAGAGTGAAACAGACATTCACATTTAATGTTGGTTATTCAAAAAAAGTAAACCACATTTCATATTGAGAGCTACATAAGCCCTGCATGACAATTTTGCCTGAAAGTCCAACTGAAAGACGATCAACATCCCCAAAAACACTGATCGTTCCATCTTTATATGAAAGCAAATTTAAGAGGAGACACTGGTAACTTGTTATTTTATGTGTTGAGTTCCACAGACACCCAACTCAACTACAGAGAACAAAACCTCAAAAAGAATTCATACAAAATAACAGAGGAAGAAGAAGAAACAGACAGCGATGAGGAAAGAGCATGAGTCATTGTTTCCCAGTATGAAGTGTCTCTGATTAGGCATAATGTGGGGTACTGGTGGGTGGCATATGGAACAGAATTGAGCCAGACTTGGATAATCAGCTTCCAGCTGATACCAGCACGTCGGGAACAAGTCTGACTTCAAACATGCACTGTAAAAAATTACATCCTAACAAGTGAACATATCTGGCAGGAAAAGTATTCCTCTTAATGAGACAGAGTTACTTGAGGCTTTGTGCATATGATTAGCATCTTTATCATCTTTTTTATATAGTTATTTATGTGATGAGTCACTGTTTACAACTGTTTACTCTGTTTACTCTCTGTACTGTAAATTCTCAGGGTTCTACCAGGTGAGTGATCGTGATTATATTCTTCTTCTATTTCCTTCTATCCCTAAATTTCCTTCGGGAGAAATCTCTACATTTCCTTCGGGATAAATAAAGTATAAATCTATCCATCCCTCCATCCATCTATTTTTTGAGCACAGTTACAAATTTGCCCCTCTAAGCACGGTCTGCCATATGGTCTGCCATATATCCAAAAGTTGAGCTAATCTCAACAAGGCCTTAACCGAGGAGCTACAGTGGCAGGCTCAACTGTTTTGGTTGAAAACCACTGTAACAATCAGACGACCCTGACCCTATAAACCAATGATGCAGTTCAGAGTTAACTACCTTTTCACACACTGTCTGTTTTCCAGCTAAAAGATATAAGCTCTACAGGACTGGGATAGTAATGTTAGCTAAGCATACTTTCTGTTTTTCTGTGGTCTATTAATACACTGTTAATTAATGTCTATTTTCTGGTCTATTTTCATACATAAGGCGCATCGGATTATAAGGCATATTTTAATCGACAATAGTAAAAAAAAAAGGGTGTTGCAACGTTTCCCCTTCTAATGTCGCCTAAGTAAACAAAACTGTAATTCTTACAAAAAAAACATTGTCTTTTAAAGTCAAACAAGTGCTGGATGTTAATCTACACAGATTTCTCTCCTGAAAACTGTTTATTTGGGTGAATAAAGCACTTCTGTTTATTTCCAATATTTTCAAAAGCAAGGTTAGCAGCAGCACTAGCCACAATTTGCATCACTTAGTGCTAGTAAACACCACCTGACAACACCACACGGAGGAACCCTGAGTGTTCTGGTAAACCAGGAAGCTATCAGCTAGCAGTTCATCCCACTTAACTTGATTTAACACGGTAAACATGGAGGCTACAGTTCTAAACACACGCCTCTGAACGGCGAAAGAGCTAGTGCTGTGGTTAGCGGCTAATTCTAATACTGCTCTAGCCTTGGTGCTGGAGAAACTTCACTGAAACTCCTTTATAACGCTATACTTCAGCGGAGGGGCTTTACTGCTGCTTACAACCTGACTGGTAAAATCCATACATAAGGCGCACCAGATTACAATGTGCACTGTTGATTTTTGGGAAAGGATTTTTAGTGCACCTTCTAGTCTGAAAAATTTTGGTAGCTTTAATTTATTGTAATGTTTTTGCCTCTCATATTGCACGTAGAGGGGATTGGAATCTGCTTTATTTTCCAGGTGTATATGAAGCATACTTTACTTTGGAATGGTCTTCTACGATGTAGCTGCCAAGAACAGAAGCCCACCTCAACTGAAGCTCAGGCTTTGGAACACAACTCATGTTACTTTACTTGTTCCTCTTTATTTCCTCATTCCTTACCCTCCCGTGCCACTTTTTTTTTCTCTTTCTCTGTTCCCATCCTTTTTTTTTGCTCCCAATTCTACTCTTCATTTCCCCCTATTCCCCAGTGATTTAAACATGTAAGTACGGCCTAAGCACAACAATGCTCAGAGTGCAGCGGCGGGCTGTGCGGAACCGTGCAACATCAATCAACAGTTTTGTAATGGGCTCCAGAACGAGAGGAAAAAGAGGGAAAAAAAGGAGAGATTCAATGATTCAGTAGCACAGCAAGCTACTGTCTGCTGGAGCTTAAAGGCCCATGAGTCACCATGTGTGAAGACTGAGCAATTTCCCTTAACTTTAAACCAGCTTCCTGCTGAGAGAGGCACAAGGAAAGACAGCAAGAAGAGAAAGGGACTGAATCCTGAGGGAAAGAAGGAAGGAGTAGGCAGATGTGAAGTGTGAAATGAAAGTGAAGGAAATCAGGCCTCTATTGACATGCTTCTCTTTTTCCTCTTCTCATGTTTATACTCTGCCTTTGGTCTCACAGTAAGCCAATCGACTACGGCCACAAAGGACACCCAGCAAGAATCCCTGGCAAGGATCATTTTCTACCCACAAATTAAACATAGATTTTGGCTAAATTACTATTCATTTATTCCTAATAGGGAATTCCCTGTGGAAATCTTTTCATTTTGGGACAAGGCTGATGCTAATTTAGTCATTTCAGCAGAACTATATTGTAAGTTATTCTTTGTGAGTGAGTGTGTCTTCCCTGTGGATTGTTTTAATAAGAGGAATAAACTGTGAATCAAATAGATGAGAATCAAATTCCTAAAAAGTTTAAATTTTAAACTCATCTTAGTATAGGGTCAGCACTTTTAAACACAATATACACTCTGTGTATATTTCGTCTGTAGATATTTTATGCTATTTATATACTTTATATAGAGCTCTGGAAAAATAAATAAGAGACCACTTCAGTTTCTGAATCAGTTTCTCTGATTTTGCTATTTATAGGTATATGTATGAGTAAAATGAACATTGTTGTTTTATTCTATAAACTACAGACAACATTCCTCCCAAATTCCAAATAAAATATTGAAATTTAGAGCATTTATTTGCAGAAAATGAAAAATGGTGAAATAACAAAAAGGTGCAGAGCTTTCAGACTTCAAATAATGCAAAGAAAACAAGTTCATATTCAAAAAGTTTTAAAAGTTCAGAAATCAATATTTGGTGGAATAACCCTGGATTTTAAATCATAGTTTTTATACATCTTGGCATGTTCTCCTCCACTAGTCTTACACACTGCTTTTGGATACCTTTATGCCACTCCAAAAAATTCAAGCAGTTCAGCTTGGTTTGATGGCTTGTCATCATCCATCTTCCTCTTGATTACATTCCAGAGGTTTTTATTTGGTTATATTGAAACTCATAATTTTTGAGTGGTCTCTGTAAATTATATATTTAATTTGCCCAATCTCAACAAATCCAATATGGTCTCCTACAATGCTTTGTTCTAAAAACTCTACTACTACTGTTACTTTACAATAGCTTAATAGGGAATTCCTCTGGAAACATTTTCATTTTCAGCATAATTACACTATAATTTAGAATTCATTGTAAATCAAATAGATAACAATTAATATCATGAACAAATTCAGTCAGGATTTCATCTTGGTATAGGCCTAGTAAACAACAACTTGAACACGCAAAAATGGCTGTTATTGATTAAATGGTACAATGGGTTCCAGGTTATGAATCCAGTAGTTCTTATTAGACCTTCACTGGCACAGTGGCCCAAGCCTTTTAGAACAGACATGGCAGACTGTTAAAAAGGTCCTGCTCCTCTTCAAATCACCAGATTCCCTGAAGGTCTGAATAAATCAGACGTGAATAAAAACGTAGATTAATTTATTATGCCATTGCATCTGAAGGATGAAGGGCACATTCTCAGTCTCCAAACGTCCGTGTCCATCAATCAGAGCTTTCGTTGAGCTCTCATTAATGATACATGGCCTCAATTCTACTCATTCTTATTCAGCTGTCCTCTAACTGGAACAATCAAACCAGTCAGCAGTGACGTTCATTCATGCAGGAGCCAAACTCTAAAAGCATGAACAGATGAACAGAATTTGTCAGACATTTGTTACACATTTTTATGGAACACGTACCTTTAAGAGGAGGAGAAGAGAGTGTTATCAGACTGGATTTAATGGATCCAATCACAAGTCAGTTCGTCACAAAGGCCCACCTACACAATCATGCAGAACATCTATTCATGCAAACAATGTTAGCTTTAGCTAGTATGTGTACTCTTCTGCCAGACTAAGCCTCTGACGTAAAAAATAAATATTGAAGAGCACGGATCTGAACTTATTCCATTAGTGGAAATACTGGATTGACTGAAAATGTATAATATTGATTTATTGAAGTATCACAATACTTTTTGTTTTGCCATAATGTAACGATTTTTAAAAAACACAGCATCAACATCAGCGTCCTGTGACCACTGATGAAGGACTAGAGGACCCTGTCTCTGTTGAAGCAGCTTGGTAGACGTTTTTACAAGAGAAGACGGTAACACCAGTGAACACAGTGTTTAAAAACTCCAGCAGCACTGCTGTGTTGGATCTACTTTTACCAGCACAACACACATTAACACATGACCACTGCAGTGCTGAGGATGACCCACTTCCCAAATAACACCTGCTGCTCTGTGGTGTTCCTGTGGGGTTGTGATCATTGGGTGATAAGAATAGGGCGATAATAATAAAGTAAGAAGAGAACAGACACAGGACTACAGTCTGCAATTATAGAGCTACAAAAGTGCTCCTATATGCTAAGTGGAGTTGAAAAAAGGTGCCCATTAAAGGTGTTCCATATCGTATCGTACGCAATAATATCGCCAACATTGTTGAAGCTTGTGAACGATATTATACCCTGAAATATCGTGCCATATCACCCATCCCTTATTATCACATCAGGGTAATACTTTTTTGCTGTTTTTAGCATAAGAAAAAATTCTCATTTCCCATTATATAATCTACTAGAGACAGATTATATCTGTCCAGTATCATTTATTTTACTTT
This sequence comes from Astyanax mexicanus, assembly GCF_023375975.1. Taxonomy (NCBI): domain Eukaryota; kingdom Metazoa; phylum Chordata; class Actinopteri; order Characiformes; family Acestrorhamphidae; genus Astyanax; species Astyanax mexicanus. Next base: position 13,987,425 of record NC_064430.1, on the reverse strand, counting down.
AATCCTGGATATATGGAGATATTTGGAGTGAATTATTAGTTTCATGAAATTCTGGATCATTGACTTCTGTTAAAAAATGTGATAAAATTCTTGTATTTTTGAATCTCATGTAGGGCCATGTCACATCAAATACAACAAGACAACTTAATTTTCATTTTGTATGAAAAGTATACAAATAATTATACAAATAATTTTGTATTCTTTAAAAAAAAAATTATCAGTGTTTTATAAAATTGCCAAGAGTATTGCTATCGGGTGCCGAGTGGTCCAGTGGTCTAAAGCGCTCATGCAGCTTTGCCATTAAGCTGCCGGCGCTCAGAGGGAGCAAAATTGGCCCTGCTCCCTCAGGGTGGGTAGATGGCGCTCTCTCCCCACATCACTCCTAGGATGATGTCCACAGCACAGGGCGTCTGTGAGCTGATGTATAGGAACTGAGCTGCTGCGCTTTCCTCCAAGCGCCGGGCTGCTCGGAAATGCTGCATCAGCAGCAGCTAGAAAAGAAGCGGTGGCTGACTTCACATGTATCGGAGGAGGCATGTGCATGTGCGCCTTCCTGGTTGTGTTGGGGCATTACTAGTAATAGGGGGAGTCCTAATGAGTGGGTTGGGTAATTGGCCGTGTAAATTGGGGAGAAAATGGGAAAAAAAATGTAAATAAAAATGACAAAAAAAAAAAAAAGTATTGCTATCGAGAAAATCCATTATTTTTTTCCATATTTAAAGCTTGTGGCCATAATATAAAGTTGATCTGTGTATAATTGCATGCATTATTTCTTTAATTATGAATCATAACCAAAAGTAACTAGCATTATTTGTCTGATCAACTCTAAGGTTTTCAAATGACCACAACATGACCATCATCATATCAAAGACACCAAAGGTACCCTGCAAAAATTTCACATTCTTGGGAAGGATCAGAGGAGAGTTCTCCACACGTCTAATGCAGTTTCCAATTTCAGCTTTGAAAAATCTGATCTGCCCAACCTCTCAAGTTAATGCTGCTTTGAAATTATAACACCAGGCAAACTATCATCTATAATGCATTAATCAGGCTGACTGAGATGAAAGGCAAAGCGGCATATCATTACTGTAATGTCACCTCTCAGTCCAATCTCTCTCCTCTCTGGGAAAAAACGGCCTGTATCAGACAAATAGCTCACAGGCAGACAGACATTTCACCCTTCTCATGATTATGAGAACTGGCTGACCACTGGATTACACCACCCACCCCACTTACCCACAGCACTGTCATCCAGACTGCTGGTAATTACTGGCTTTTAAACAACAGAAATAAAAGAAGATAATGTTCAAGCTAAAATCTCACATATGCATGTTTATTTAGGCAGCTCTAACTGGTTACATGTTCAATAAACCTTTTCCTTTCTTTAAAAAGGAAGACAAACAGAATTTATGCTAATTTAAGCTATTCAATTTATTCAGTGCTGAAAATGTGCAAAACAAATAAAAGCCTGTAAAAAATAAATAAATAAATAAAAATAATGTTTAATTTTTTTTTTAAGATTATTCAGTATTCAGTATTCATGTTTAATATAATTTTGTCTCGGTTTTAGCCAGCAGGTGCATTATTAATAATAAGTTTGCATGCCTTCCCATTTATGGGAGGTAAATCATGCAAAAAAACTAAAAAAAAAAACTAAAATGAAAATGCAAACACCATTCTGTTCTTTCTTGTTACAAACGTGTGAAAATATTTTGACAAAATCATTTCATTTGCAATTTTATTTTTCATTTGAGCACGGGTCATTTGTGACCAAAGCTAATTGCGAAAAGAAAAATAAAAGTTTTAATTTGGACTTTCCTTTTCTTTATGAACTGTATAATAAATGTCAAAACTAAATCAAAATGCAATGGTAGCGCTTTTATTTATTAGTCCTTGCAATAGGCTGCATGTCTGACAGAATTAAAATGAGAACACAAAATGGATAAATCTTTATCAAAGTAACATTTCGTGATTCAGTTTTTGGAGTGGATGGCGCTTTAAGTGTGAAAATAAAAAGGCAACACAAAAGAAGATTAGTTTTTCTTTTTCGCAATCAACTTACCAGCATGCAAATACAGGTAAATTAACAGTAGGCGGGGCTACAAGTACAGAACCTCCCACGAGGGCAATTTTCATTTCTTTTTTTTTTTTGGCATGATTTACCTCAAATACCCATTTCAGTGAAAAATGTATTCATATTATGGAATTATAATTTAAACACAGCTTTCATAAATCTTGTTTTTATTTGGCTTCTTCATCATGTCTGCACAGTTTAAATGTTTTCTACCACTGTATTCTTAAGCAAGGTTTTCTCACCAGATGTTTCCATGGCTTTGTTCACTCTGCAGGGAAATCAGGTTTATTTCCTAAATCTGATTTTCCCCACTGAAATGTGATCAAATTCGATTTGTATGGTCAGACTATAGTGACATTTTCATCCATATCCACTTTGGTTGCCATAGTAATGATACAGTCATGAGTATGCTGGGTGAGGGGAGAGCAAACTAACCATTGTATCCAGTGACAGTACAGCAAGCTGTAAGGATCCTACTACTTCTCAACATTCACTATAGGATACAAATTAGGCGTCAATCAGATTCACCTAGAGAGCTCTAGAAATATACCTAGATTTACATTCTCTAATAGCTAATGACCCTAATCCTGGAGCTCCACCATGCAGAATCACACTGCCAACCTAATTCAACCCGCCTGATTAATGTAATTACTGCTTTCAGAAGTGTCTGATTAGCTAAAGGACCAATCCTGCTTTCAACGATTTTTCTGTCCCTAATTGCTGTTAGTCATAAAAGTTCTACAAAATCTGCCTTGAATAAAACTCCATGAATTAAAAACGTCCCTGAGGATTGTCCTCCGATTTTGCCCGCCCTGATTGGTCCCTTCTTGTTCAAGCTCTGCCTGGAGTCTCTCACTAATAATTGCCTGCACCTGTTCCTCAATTTGGAACTCATTAGGACAGGGTCCAAATGTCTTCCAGCCATGCAGAAATGAGCTACACAAAACGTTTGGTTCAGGTTGTTTGCCAATAAAGAGGATTTCACTAGTTGTACCTTTTCCATCCATTGAAAGCCATTAAAATTTATAGTAAAGAAGTAGAAGTACTTAGCTACTGTAGTTAGGTACTAAAATGCTGTACCTGTATCTACTGGAATATTATTTTTACTTCACTACTGTATTTAAGTACTAAAATGCTGTATCTATATCTACTGGAGTATTTTTTTTCTCCTTCACTACTGTACTTAATTTCTAAAATGCTGTATCTGTATCTACTGGAGTATTATTTTACTATACTACTGTATTTATGTACTAAAATGCTGTATCTGTATCTACTGTATAATTATTTTTTCTCCTACTTCCACTTTTAATTCACTACATATTTTGGATGAGTTTAATACTTTTACTCCGATACATTTTTAGGTGCTACATCGCTACTTGTTACAGATGATTCAGGAATCATTCCAAACCCACATTATCACTAAAGCCAGAGCGGTAGATGCTCTGCACTGTCACCGGGTTTGATGAAGCTGCTCATCACTGAGTGGATCAAGAAATAAAGCTGATCTTATAAGAAGACCTCTCCACTCCAGTTTTGCCTTAAGCTCTGAGAACTTTCCGCTGCTTTCTGTAATAACTACATACCAGAGTACTGCACTTTTACTTTCAGTACTTGAGTAAAATGTTGAAAACTTTGTGTGGAGTTTAAAGAACACTTCAACTTCTACTCAAGTCACTTTTTTTAACAGAGCACTTACACTTTTACTTAGGTCTGATTAAAAGGTTGAGACAAAACACACTTATTAGTGGTGTAAATTTGGCCAGAGAAATGGGCAAGGAAGAGTCAATAAACAGTTTTAATTAAGAATAGTAATCAATAAAAACACTAAATGAGCATGTCCCGATATTTCTGTCCATATAAGAACATACCTGCACACATTACAGACTTTTCCTCAAAGCTTACTCCCACACTGGGACTTGGACTTGCTATTTAGACTTCTTTTGTGCTTGTTGTTGTTATTATTGTTACTGTCATACCTCCTCCTTGGTGAGTGGTCTAAATCGGGCCTGGTATCTGCTGAGCTCCACGTTGAGGCGATGCACAGTCATCTTCAACCCGTCGTTTTCATCCACCAGCTCCTGCGCCTGCTGCCTCAAACTCAGCAGCTCAGAGATCTCACCTACACATACACAGACAAACAGAGGACAGCTTAAAGATTCTTCTTTAATAAATCGATGAAAAACACAACTACTTTATACTATTAAAGCGACAGTCTGTAAGTTTGTTTTTTGGGGGGGGGGATTAGAGACCTCTCTGGTGAGAATATGTAATTACACAAAGCACGTTAAAAAGTAGCGTATTTTACGGACTATAAGGTGCAACAGATTATAAGGCGCACCATCAATGATGGGCTATTTTTATACATAAGGTGCACCGGATAATAAGGCGCATTTTAAGCGACACTAGTATGAAACAAGGGTGTCACACCATGTTTCCCTCCTAATTCAGCAGGTCTCCGTGATTCTTAAAAAAAACATTTTCTTTTAAAATCAAATGAGCGCTTGATATTAATTTACACAGATTTATCTTCTGAAAACTGTTTATTTGGGTGAGTAAAGCGCTTTTCACTGATTTACAGTAAGTTTAAAGCAATATAATCACTAAGCAACGCTTAGCTAGTACTGCAGTTAACTGCTAATGCTAATACTGCTACAGTCTCGGTGCTGGAGAAACTTCACTGAATCTCCTGTATAACGCTGTACTTCAGCGGAGTGGCTTTACTGCTCCTTACAAACTGACTGGTACAATTTATACATAAGGTGAACCGGATTATAACACGCCCTGTCGATTTTTGGGAAATTGAAAGGATTTTAAGTGTGCAATTTAGTGTGAAAAATACAGTAGTTTTAATGCAGGATATTGTAAATAAATTCTGTGTTTTTGAGTATAAAGTTTTCTTGATTTTGTTCATTCAAGAAAACTTTTTTTCAGTTTTCATACTAAACATATTAGACATTGCAGGAATGGTTATACCAGGACACTGATAGCATTGATTAGAATAATTTGTCCACTCAGAACTCAGGAATGCAACGTTTCATTAGAGTAATATTAAACTACTGCATTGCTAAGAAAAGTTTTTTTTTAACTTGCAGATAAAATGAATGCAATCCAATGTCAAATATTCAACCATTATTATTAATTATTACCATTTTTAGTTTGGACCATACTTGTGTGTATTGGCGTTTTTGCAGTGTGTGTGTGTGTGTGTGTGTGTGTGTGAGGGCCTGTCTTGGCCCACCTGTGGAGTTATTCCTCTCCCTGGGGGAGTGTGTGAGCTGCTGCTGAAGCTGCAGGATTTGTTGGCTTTGCTCTGAGCATTTCCTCTCCAGCACCTCCTTCTCAGCAGCCAGAGTCTGAGTATGTGCCCTCAGCCCCTGCACCAGCTCCTGCTGAAGCTCCACAGCACAGCGGTACACCTCATTTGCCTCTGCACAACACAGCACAGCACAGCACAGCACAACACAGCATGACACAGCAAACCAAACCATAACACACAATAACAAGGCATGACACAGCAAACCAAATCATAACACACAATAACGCAGAATGACTTAGAACGACATGGCATGATACAGCATAACACAACATGACTGAGCACACCACACTATAGCATAGTATAATGCAGCACAACATAATATAGCACAGCATGACACCATGACGCAGAATGACAGCATAACACACAGCAAAGTGACAGAATAAAAGACCATAAAACAGCATAGCACTGCAACACAGCTTAACACAACACAGTATAAAACAGCAGAGTGAAGCAGAACACCCAAAGTAACAGAAACACAGCACAGGGATACAGAGCAATCGAACACAGCACAGCATGACACCATACCTTGAGACAGCATAACACACATTTAACATGCGGGACAGAGACACATAACAAATAACCATCACACAGCATAGCACTGCATTAAGTAGCACAACACATCATGACAGGAAACGACACAGCACAGCAAAAAACAACACAGCAGAATGAAGCTGAACATCAAACGTAACAGGAACACAGCGCAATGGAACATAACATAGAACGGCATAAAGTAGCACAACACAACATGACAAGAAACGACACAGCACAGCAACACCACTACACAGTCTATAGCATCATAACAATAGGAAAAAGTAACATAGAATAGGCCAGCACATAAACACACACAAGTAACACAATAAGCAGTGTAACACACACCCCACAGCACAGTGCAGTACCAACAGAGCTTTAAGCAACACAGCAAAAAAACACATCATACATCAACACAACACACCAACAGATCTTAAAAAAGAAAACAGAACATATGAAATATTAAATGAAATGATGTAACACATACTGCATCCCCAGAATCCAAAAAATACTCAACTTTAGAAGAGTTTGATTACAGTGCAACAAAGCAGAGCAATTCAGCCACAGGCAGAGAGAAAACAATAAGAAAAAAGAAAGCAGACAGAAGAGGATACACCATGGTGAAAGTGCAGTTTCACGAGGGAGCAATCAGCAGATTCTAGGCAGGTCTTTGTTGTCCAGTGTTTTATAACATACACACAGCACATTGACTTATACACTGGATTAAATTCTGTCTGAGGGAGCAGACAGACTGGTTAGTATTACTTAACTATTATTTTTTATTAGAGTTATGATGTATTTCAGAGTATAATGTAGTCAGTGTGTTGGATTTTTTTTACAGCTGACATTACTCCGTGTACTTTATTTAACTTTAGTACTTTAGTTAGCTTTATGTTTTTTTTCCTGGTACCTTTGAAAGGAGAGTAACGCAATTTCAATCTTCTATATGCCCTGTATATATGTACTATTGACAATAAGACTACTTAATTTGACTAGATTTTTAAATAAGTAGAAGAATTAGTGATAAATTAGATGTGGTAAGCAGTACATGTAATGTCAGAAACAATGTTTTAATGTTGGGCCCGAGAGGCTACATAGTGCTTTACTATCTTAAAACAAATGTTTTTGGATGATATATTGTCACTGAAATAATTGAAATAAACAATATTATTGTAATTTAAGACAATTTAATGCCACAAGATATAAAAATAAAATAATAGAATATTGATATGATTACACCATAACAATGGAATTTTAATTATTTATTATTTGGGAGATATTTAGAACTCTTCGTAAATGGAGGCGCCATTATTGATACATTGTCATTGTTTGACTGGCAACAAAATCATTATTGAAAGTTTATTTGTATGTAAATAAACTTGCAAAGAATCACAATGGACAATATTTATATCATCAAAAATGACTGGTGAGGTCACCTAGTGTACATATAGGGTATGATTAGTAGATTTAATTGTTGTGACAGGCCTACATGGTCCTATTTTAATTCTTTTAGATACTAAGTGCTTCATGCAGAATCAGAAATGCATTTTTGACTGTTACTCTCTTATTTGACAGTAAAACAACTAAGCAGTCTCTTTTGCCCAGACACAGACACAATTAAAGCACAAAAAGCACAGTTATTTACACTGTTGAGAGCCTTGCCCAATGACTCTTATTGGTGTATTATGGGCTACGTTACAAGCAACATTGCTTAAATCCTATTTCTTGCTCAAATCAGATTTGGCTATCTTGACGGTTCACATTCACAAATGTAAGTGATCTATATCTGTGTGTAATGTGAACGAATCTGTCCCTGAAACGTCTCACATGTGCACATTGATACATGTATAAACGTCACCTTCTTAATTAACAACAAAAACTCTTATTTGAGAGACGAGAGACTCGTAGCTTTACAAAAGGAAATGGATGCGTTAGCAGCTCATAGCCATGGTGTGCTTGACCAGCCAAAGAATAAAACTCCCAGTCTGCCACAGGAGAAAGGAATGCTGTTATTCACAAAACAGTAAAACATTCTCATGTGTTTTATCATTTTATATAAATCAACACAAAAAAAATTTTTTATGCTCAAATTATGCAGTTTAGTCTGTATAGCTGCCTTATACTCTCAAAGCTGTTTCAAAAATGTTACCATTACAGTAGTGGAACACTTTATTTTGATATTATCTGTTTCATAAATAAACTATATATACACAACAGGTTTTCTTCTGCTAATTAACCAATAGCTGCCATACTGTCATATAGAACTATTTGCCTTTTCAAAAGAGTATGGTTGAGCCCTACTCCTGGGAGATTGCTAATTATCTGCAAAATATTGGTGTTCTTGATTGTTAATTGTCAGTTTGTTCTTAGTGTTTTTTTTTCTCCAATACTGCAATATCGAAAGCCACAGTTTGGACAATAGCTACTAGAGACTATGGATTAACCTGTCTTATTCTTTTACTAATAAACACCAATAACAAAACAGAGGAAGAACGACAGTTAATCAACTAGAACTGCAGTACACAAAGTTTGGTGGCTGCAGGTATATAAAAACTCTATGGCTTGAGTGTGTGTGAAAATTAATAGGAGTGAAAGCAAGGATTGATGGGCTGACTGATGAAGTGAAGTATGACTGTACAGTATGACTGTGTATGACTATGGATTAAAGACTTCATGCAGAAAGACTGGGATTGGTTATGGATGAAAATTAATAGGAGCAAATTGGAGTAAAAAGGGATGAGCATAAAGCAATAAACAAACAAGTGAAGTTCAAAACTAATGTGTGTTAGGGCTCCAAAATGGTCCAGCGGGCTAAGCACAGCCACTATGATCAGGAGATCACCAATTCGAATCCTGTTCATGTAGCTTGCTCTCAGCTGCCGGAGCCCTGAGAGAGCACAATTGGCCTTGCTTTCTCTGGGGGGGTAGATGGCGCTTTTTACCCTCATTACACCAATGATGTAATGTTGATCAGCACAAGGCGTTTGTGAGCTGACTGTGAGCTACTCTGCCATGATGCCTCAGCAGCAGTTTGAAAAAAGGTTGTGGCTGATTCCCCTTTTGCCGGGGAGGCATGTGCTAGTCTTCAGCCTCCTGGTGTTGGGGCATCACTAGTGATAGGGGGAGTCCTAATGAGTGGGTTGAGTATTTGGCCGTGTAAGTTGGGAAGAAAATGGGGAAAAAAACAATGCACACCCATAATTAGCATCGTGTAAACTTGAACGTGCCCAATCATCTTTAGAATTTGTAAATGAATTAATTAGCCTCTCTAAAAAAAGGGAAAATGTTCACAATAAAACTCCATTCATAGAATAGAAATGTTCTTTTTGAAATGTCGCAGCAAGGCCTGCACAAGTGTATTCTCACAAGCGTCCCTTTTTGTGCTAAGCTGAATGTCACCACGATAAGTGACAATGGCTTGCGTTGTTGCAGCCAGCGGCATGTCAGAAAACTGACTGTAAGCCATCCTTTAATGCCAAAGGCAGCTGTAAAGTTCACGGTCACTGTGATAGCAGCTTGCCAGAGGAGCAGCCCCATTAACACACCCTGCAGAGCATCAGCCACAGGCAGGGCTTCAGCAGGGCGCAGCTGCTAACACATGCACACACACACACACACACACAATTCAAATGTCAAAACCCCATAATATTAGCATTGATCAACACACATGCATATGCATGCACACATATATATGCACACACACATTCACACACTGGTTCATGCACACATAGGTGGTAAGTTGTGATATGAAATGCCTTATGTCTTAATTAGCGCAAAGGTTGCAGGGTTAGCAACAGCAGACGCTAATGAGAATGAAAGGTAAATTAGCAGAGCGGCAGGCAGGGAGGTCATTTCTTGAGATTCTAGAGTTCCGCAGTTTATCTTACCCACGGGAACGATTAACCCACAAGAGTCGACAAATGGCTGCTGCACTTGGATAAATCAGTGTATAAAAATGGCTGACTGAATATACCCAGATCCGCCAATACATTAAAATAACCTTAACACCACCTCCTCCATGTTTCTCTCACCAACATTTCAGTAACAATCACTGAAAAAGCATCACAGTTAGAGAAGATAGATGATCAACGTTCTCGTAGATCACGGTGCACCCTTTCACCTGATCTATTGTCCCTCTCTCTGACTCTCACTGGACTCTTCTTCAACATCGAGGTCTTCCTCTTGGGAGTGCTGGTTGTGGGAGAGTTTGGAGACTGACTGCTCAGGTCTTCTTTCAGATCTGAGAAATGAATAAAGAGATAGATAGAACAAAAGATAAAGTCAAGCAGAAAAAAGCCTTCTACAGAGTGCTGAACACATTTTTACTAATAAACTGTAGTAGGATAGTACACGTAAGATACACTGCCTGGCCAAAAAAGTTGCCTGCACCTGAATTTAACTAAGTAAATGACGTGGGGTTGATGCTGCAGTTGGTCAGGTTTAGGTTCAGCAACAGTATGTGCTAAAAGAATGAGGTCAGCTGACTACCTGAATATACTGAATATAGACCAGGTTATTCCATCAATGGATTTTTTCTTCTCTGATGACACGGGAATATTTCAAGATGACAATACCAGGATTCATGGGGCTGGAATTGTAAAAGAGTGGTTCAGGGAGAATAAGATCATCATTTTCACACATGGATTGTTCACCACAGAGTCCAGACCTTAACCCCATTGAGAATCTTTGGGATGTGCTGGAGAAGGCTTTGTGCAGTGGTCAGACTCTACCATCATCAGTGCAAGATCTTGGTAAAAAAATGAATGCAATATTGATTTGAAATAAATTGTGACATTGCAGAAGCTTACTGAAACAATGCCACAGCAAGTACGTGCCACAATCAAAGCTGTCCAACTAAATATTAGAGAGTGCTTCAACCTAACCTCGACCTTGTGACATTTTCAAAAAAAATGTGTCTTTGGTTGCTAAGGGGTTGCCAGTTTGTTGCTCTAGTGACCAGTTGGTTGCTAAGGTGTTGCAAAGCAGTTCATAAGGCTTGCTATAGGACTGCTTAGGTGTTAGCTTGGTATAGGTGTTGGCTGCTAACAAGTTGCTAGGTAATCACTATGCTGAAAGTGGTTGCTAAGGTGTTACTGTACTTTACTACTTTACATGTTGGTTGCTAAGGTGTTGCTAAATGGATGCTGGGGTAACAGGCTGGTTGAAAATGTGTTGCTAACCTGCTGATAAAGTCTGCTAGGTAGTTGTTATTGTATTGTTATGGTGCGAGGGTTTGTTGCAAAGGTGCTGCTAGTGTAGGTGGTGTCAGGTAAGGTGTCAGCATGGTATTGATGTTTGTCCTTGTTTTATATTCAAATTGTTTTAAATGTTTTATAAAAAGAGATTATTGGAGTAACAGTCGCTACTAGCCAAGAAAAGCTTTCTACAAGATTTTTGAGCACTGCTGTGAGGATTTGATTGCTTTTAAAAAGTAACAAAACCCTACCTTATCCCAAACTTCCCACTTCATCCCAAAAGTATTAGATAGAGCGCCATCAATTCAGTTAGTCTGCTCCACAGCTTAATGCAGAGGGCTTTATGATCCTCTAGCCCTCACCCAAAATTTGTGTTCAGAAAATGTAAAAGTTCTAAGGAAGTAATCTTTATTCAGTGGCATCTTGCCTTGTCTTGTTAGATTATCTGTTATTTGTAAGGGCTTCAGGTAAACTTAGAAAAACAATGCCTGAATGCTGGAGAAAACCAAGCTTCCCTAGTAATGCAATGATTTGAGATGTGTGGAATGTCTGCCTAATACAAGGCAGTGAAAAGCTACACTTGTGCCATTTTAAATGCATATTGATAGCTGCCCCAAAACAGATCATTTCATCTGCTGCAAAACACAGACATTTTCTGTAGAACCTCCACTAGCACTCCAGGGGAGCTAGTAAGGGAGCTGAATTTCATTTCCGTAAAACAGCCTCTAGCAGTTGTGATTTTTTTTTTTTTTTTTACATAAACCTGAAAGACGACACATCACTTCATGGCCTCTGGGTCTTTTGGCGCTCCGCAATCATGAAAAACAACTCTGAAACAACCTTCAGGCTGGATCACGATTTGCCACTGAAATAACCTGGAAACTACAGAAGCGACTGAGACACTTCTTTTTCTTGTCAACGATAAGCACCCCTCTGCACATCTGATGACTCATCACTGAAATGAAAATCTTGTGGCTTAAGTAAAATAACAGTGTCTAGCTGTTATATATATCTTTCTCCCTCTCCAACAACCACAGCTACTGGGTTTTAACAAGCCCAAGCATGTTTATTCCCTGTTTGCCCATTGTCTTATTTCTACATCTAAGCCCTTTTATAGTTGCCACAATAAATGGGAATGTAGCTTTGGGGGGAAAAAAATGTAAAAAGCTGAAATGATACATGAAAAAAAGTCCAAACTGTACCACTTTCCTCCTCCTTTACACAGTGTCTCTTTCTGTGCCTCGGAAAAGTCCAGTGCTGGTGACAATTATCAGCTGAAATGGTCACACTAGACTGGCCACTGGTCAGTTGGTGATAAATAGGCCACATTTCATACCAATGCCTGTAGCTTCTGTAGGAAAACGTGGAGAGGCCATTATCACGATTTCACGGACTTGGCACCTCATTTCTCGAACCCACGCTGAATAGAGGATTTGACCTCATTTAGGGGTTTTAAATTTGCTTAATTTGCTCTTTTGAAAAAAAAAAAAAAAAAAAAAACGACTCTGCATTTAAAGCAAAAAAAGAAGCCCTGGTCGTAAGTCAAAAGTTAATTTTGGCTTAACAAAAGGATTACCACTACCAGAAACAGGATGGAACTAGCAGTCTTGCAATTTTAGATTTTAACATAATAAATGTTATGTTCTGAAGTCTGCTATCTCTGGGTAATACCCTCTGAACACCTCATCAAGATTTTTCTTTTATTTAACTTTCTTACAATAGCATTCTATAGTCTATTCACTCTCACGATATACAGTACAGCAGGTCTCCCTTTGTACACAATAGCTACCGGGGGTTATTAAGTGATAACATGCTACTTATTGGGGATGTTTCTCAGACCAGGATTAAGTCATAGACTTTATTTTCCTTTCAATGGAACATCTCCTTTTAAAACGCGATGTAATGCAGAACTAGGCTTAATACTTCTTTAGAAAACTGTCCCAAATACTTATAGACTTTACAGTAAGATTGTGATTCATGTATGTTATGATGAACCAACATATTTCAAGCAAACATAAATTAACAGGAACTTTTCATACATCGTAACTAGTGTACAGTAAAATAGAAATGAGGTTATATGTGTTATGTCAGTATGTAACTTCCTGGTAGTGAAATCTCTTCTAGGTCTTCCTGGACCATGCAGTGTCCATGAACTGACTCTTCTAGGCCTGTACTCATTAAATTCTCAAAGTCGGAGTGCTGATCTCGGATGCATTCCTGTCAGTGAGGTCATTGTAAATAATGGAGGAATCTTATTCTAGCACTCCTACTCTGAGTAGATTCATGAATACAGGCCATGTTCCATGTCAGAAGGAGAAACTTAGAAAAGAAAATGTAATATAAAGAAATCTGTAACTTCAGTGACCCCTTGGTTTTTCATCTGTTGAGCAAGCATGATTAGTATGGCATAAAATTTGTTATAAAGCTACCTAAGGTTTAAGGACATTAGGAGCATTATGCAATTTGTGGAAGAAGCTGCTGCACTTGAGCACCAGCATCTTAAGCTAAAACAAATGCTACAGTGTCAGCCACTCCACCCTTTCGCCTGCCGCAACCTTGTTGAACTCAGCTGGTGTCTGTTAGCATTGCAACTCCAACCCGGCCAGGTCCCGTCAGACAGGAGCTAACAGCGTTAGGAACAACATGGCAGTTCGTTCCTGTGTTATATGCTTTGCCCAGTAAGTAGAGTTTGTCTTTGGAACACCACCAGTGAAGTACAATTGAGATAGGCAGTTGTATGTTTAAAACAGTTCTGTTTACACTAGTTAAAAGTAAAAATCCACCCCAGGGCTTGGTTCCAACTTCCTGGGCGGCTCTGCTGGGCTCAGCCGACAAAACCCCCAGGGTTGGATTTTAATATTCTGGACCTGCACTACCCACCTCTGTGTAAGTAACCAGGTTTATATTGGATCTCCAGTGGATTTCACATTTTACAGAGACTCTAAGACTGGGTCAGTGGCTGAACTGCATTAAGCAGGCCATTACACATGTTTTAAATAACATATGACATTGTACAGACTGTAATTAGTGTAAAAATGTCTTTATTTTAAAACGTTTCTAACTGTTGTCCGTCTCGTCCGCCTCGCAGTGTTGTTAGCCAATCAGAGGCGATATGTTTGCATGCTGCATGATATGTTGCAATTCTCCCTGCCCACTCCTCCACTGGACTAAAACAGCATTATACTGATTCACTGGAGCAATTTTTTCACAATACTAGCTTTTAAGACATTCATACTAGACATCACTAGACATTTTAAAATGAATGAAAAAACGATGGAATGAGACCTTTAATAACCCAGGCTACACTGCAACACCTTGTTTAAAACTCCAGTGTGGTCCATCGTCTGTGAAAACATATTAATACTGGTAATTATGAAGAACTTGATTATAGGGCTGCATTACCTGGAGATGCCATGCCTCTGTAGGACAAGGGTCTTGCCTGTGATGGTGATGCTGATGGTGAAGGCTGCTGGGAAAACATAGTACACACAGTTCACACACTAATGACTGGAATGTCACAGGTGGAAAGATATTTAAAAGCATGTAAAGGTTAGTGTGTACTGATTAGCACAGTAGTGGTGCAGTAGCTGCACTCTAAATGGAACATTTATAGCCCTCCCGTGGCTTTGGCATTAAGGCTAATTCAAGACCAATTCGCCAAAGACCAATGTTCATCTAAGTCAAATGAGGAGGGAGAAATTAGCTCTTTCATTGATGGTTTTCAACATTGGTATGAATGAGTGTGCTTAGGGTGCTGGCGCATAGAGTAATGAGTCTGGGCAGCAGGCAACAAGACAGCTGTGTGCTGGGTATTCATCTGTGTGCGTGTGTGTGGACTGGTTTTAATACATTTCCAGGAAAGAACTGCACACATTTTAAAGTCCTAAGGAGGAGAAGTGTGATTAATCCTGCCTGATCTGATTAATTCACTAATATATACTACATACAGTATGTATGAGCACACTCCTGTATTCCATGAATTCCTGACACTCTATGGTCTATGGAAACCAATTTGTGAATGTGTGTGTGAAAAGCTAATGACCTGATTGGTGGGCAGTACTGACCATCAGAGCCTCTTGCTTCATCCCGCTAGTGAGTTAGCCTCTTAGCAAACATGACAGGGATATTAATAACCTCCAGCCAACCACTGCGGGAGTGCAGAAAGAACCAAAGCTGTCTTCAGTATCTCCTTGTCTCTCTCTCTCTCACACTTTCATCTCTCCCCTCACACCCACACACTCCCTGACCCCCTCAATCTTTCTCACACATCCTCTTCTCCTTTCTTCTTTATCCTCTACAGTTCGTCACTCTTTCCATCTCCCAAGTGGTTGTTTCTCTCTCTCTGTCTGCCTGTTTGTCTGTCTATCTGCCTGTCTGTCTCTCTCTTTCTCTCTCTCTCAACGGTCCCCTGCTTCTTGCATTATCTTTCTTCTGTGTCCTTGTAGAGGCACATCAGCAGCTCAAGGTCATTCTGCCCCCGGGCCCAGCATGCCCAGCATCTCTGTAGTGTCAGGAAATGAACTCCAAACGAACATCCAAAAATGAACTTAATTATTCATATTAGCAGCTCTTGACCTAAGGCATGAGGTCACAGGGGCCCTTCTTACCTTTTTAGTTGTTCCTTCCTCAACCTCCGTTTCCTCTGCAATACAACAGAGTAATTAATAAGTCATTAAATTGCTCAAATTACATGAGGTGGGGGTTTTTAAAACCTAGAGTGTACCTGACAGCGCATTACTAAAGCACAGTTCAACAAAATCATTTATGACTGAAGCAAAATAGAGCATACTGCACTCTAAGTATTATGTTTTGTAAAACACATATCAATCATAACATTACGACCACCTTCTTGTTTCTATGCAGTTTATCAATTTTAAAGCTCCACCAAGCATACAGGAGCGTTTTGCAGAGTCTATTTCTGTATCTGTTTCTCTGCATACTCAACCTGTTCTTTGAACAGTAGGACCACCACAGAGCAGGTATTTATTTTGGTGATGAGTCGTTCTCAGCACCGCAGTGACACTGACATGGTGATGGTGCGTTAGTAGTGAGTGTGGTGCTGGTACGACTGGATCAAACACAGCAGTGCTGCTGGAGTTTTTAAACACCTTAGTGTCACTACTGGACTGAAAATAGTCTATCATAAGCATCCTGTGAGCAGCCTCTTCTGGGGGGCGAAGATGAAGGACTAGAAAATGACCAACAAAGACTGCAGCAACAGATGAGCTTCTGTTTCAGGCTTTACATCTACATGGTGGACCAGCTAGGGAGTACAGGGAGTGTTTAAAAAATCCAGCATCACTGCTGTGTCTGATCCATTTGTACCATCACAAAACACAGCTCTCTGGTGGTTTTTGAGGTCCTGACCATAAAGAACAGAGTGAATAGAAGAATAATACAGTAATATTATAGTCTGTAATTATAGAACACCAAAAGTAATCCTATATGCTCGGTGGAGCTGGAACAATTGATAATTAGTGTAGAAACAAAGACGTGATTGTAATATTATTCTTAATCGGGAAATTTAAGTAGTGAATTAACAGCAATTAAATGATCCTTAGCATTTGCAAAATTTGTAACAGAATGTTTAACAGCAAACAGTTAAAATACATAATCTATACAACTCTGGAAAAAAAAGACCACTTAAAAATTATGATGAGTTTCCTTGATTTTACCAAATTGAAAACCTCTGTAATATAATCAAGAGAAAGATGGATGATCACAAGCCATCAAACCAAACTGAACTGCTTGAATTTTTGCACCAGGAGTGGAATAAAGTTATCCAAAATCAGTGTGTAAGACTGGTGGAGGAGAACATGACAAGATGCTTCAAAACTGTGAATAGAAACCAGGGTTATTCCACCAAATATTGATTTCTGAACTCTTAAAACTTTATGAATATGAACTTGTTTTCTT
The DNA here is from genome assembly GCF_023375975.1 of Astyanax mexicanus. Classification (NCBI taxonomy): domain Eukaryota; kingdom Metazoa; phylum Chordata; class Actinopteri; order Characiformes; family Acestrorhamphidae; genus Astyanax; species Astyanax mexicanus. The sequence goes on along the minus strand of NC_064430.1, from coordinate 13,970,396 downwards.
TTAATTATTTGAGGTCTGAAAGCTTTGCCTCTTTTTTGATATTTCAGCCATTTCTCATTTTCTGCAAATAAATGCTCTAAATGACAATATTTTATTGGGAATTTGGGAGAAATGTTGTCCATAGTTTATAGAATAAAACAAAAATGTAAATTTTACTCAAACATATACCTATAAATAGCAAAATCAGAGAATCTGATTCAGAAACTAGTGGTATCTTATTTTATTCCAGAACTGTACTGTAGATAGACTGTGTTTAATGTGTTACTTTATTTACATTAGAGAGACAGTACGCACCTTCAGTGTTTAAAGGAGAGACAGTATCAAATGCAGAGTTGTCAGTATCGTCGTCCAGATGAGAGTGAGACGAGGCCTAGAGGAGACATTTAATATACTGTATATAAATAGATATACACAAAAATGCCTAATGCAGAATTCATGGAGTATTGTGAATGCATGAGTACAACAGTGTACAGCACAGCATCAACACTGAGCTGACACAGCGTGTAATGATCTTAGTGAGTGCAGTGCATCAATCCAATGTGCAGCTGGTGCCACCCGCAGGATGTTTATAGCCAATGCCACAAAAGTCTGAAGCTACCTTCTTTAATGGTGTGGCATAAACAGCCTCCACATCTGGACCTCTGCTCTGTCTTTCTAGGGTCTGGTACACATGACTTTCATTCCTTTCCACATTTTCTTCTATCTCTAACTCCTCATCATCTTCATCATCATCATAACTATCATCATCAGGTTGTGGAGAGGGCATGCGAGGTCTGCTTGCCACAGGATCTGGCCACTGATCTCTGAAGGGATGGAGAGAAGAGTGAGGAGTTATTTGTGGTGAAGACAAGAATATGAAATAAATAAAGGTGCTAACTGGAGCTAATTCAGTTTCACACAGTTCTCTATTTTACCTGGTGTAGAGGGCAGTGCTGGCGTAAGGCTCAAACCCAGCTTGGCTGTCTGTGTGTGAACAGTCGCTCTCAGAGTATGACCGGTGGCGGGCAGGGGGGATGGCAACAGTGCGTCCCATTAAGGAGGACGTTAATATGGCCGCTGCCAGAGCAGATCTTAGATAAAGAATGAAAAAGAGACAACACTTAGTTTAGGTGGATACACGCAGTTTCCTGTTGGTGTTAGTGCACACCCAATCCATACCAACAGCCAGATGGGATACGTTTTTCAGGGGGACGTCTGTGAAAAATATTTTACACTTCTAATGAGTGATAAAACTCAGACTGCAATTGAAAAAGGAGGATCAATGAGTTTTTTGGTACTCGGTAACAACATTGCGTTCAGTAGCTCCTCCATTTCCTCTCTATGTTGTGCACCCAAAGTGTAATTAGATTGTGTAGCAGTAGAAAAATAGCTATTTTATTAAACCCAAGATGATGAAACTAAAATGACGGGACTAAAATTACCACGGAGTTTAGCGTAAAACAGTAGGTAACTCAGCCTGTAATTTTCTCAGAAGACATCTGAGAAAAACACATACATGGTCGTTGCGGACGGGAATAAAATCACAGAGGGCCCCCCATAAAAGAGAAAAATAGCCCAGGACCCCCTCAGAAATGAACCCCGTCCGGATAGGGCTCTTATCTAGTCTCATTCATTGAGTGTGAAAAAGACAACAGGAAAATCTGTTTGTAATAACAACAAAAATATCAAGTACAACACATTTTATAACAGAAATCTAAGAAAAGAGGCTGTGGAGAGTAAGGCTTTCTGTGAAGAAAACAAAAATAAGAGAAAGGACAAAAGGAAAACAGGGATGGGGTCGACAGAAAGTGTGTGATGAGAGGAGTTTGTGTACCTTGGTCTCTCTGGCGAGGGGTTGGGGCTGCGAGGGGGAGGGGTGCGGGGAACAGCAGGTCGGGGGGCAATGGTGGCAGCAGGGATCAAGCCATGAGCTATGTGCTTCTAAAAGACGATGGAGAACCACAACATTACACACAAACAAATAATGAATGTCACGTGACCTTTTACAGGCAGCCTAGTGCTCAGCTCAGTGACTGAATCCAGATTTTAAGCCCACCTGATATTTTTTTTGTTCTACGCCACTTAGCAACACTCTAGATATAAAGAAACATCTGCTACTCCTATCGTAGTCATTAATAAAACAACTTAATTGTTTGACAGTTGTTTAATCACTGTGGGGCAGTTTCCTAGATAAAAAGTATACTCAGTCTTGTACCACACAGCATTTTAAATAAAGATTTCTCAATAAAAGGAAAATTTAGTCTAGGCTTAATCCCTGTCTGGGAAACCAAACCCATATATAAATATAAAAACATTGCTGTGACGTTAGTATATTAGTATTAATTTACAATATTTATACATTATACTCTAGAGCAGGGGTCGGCAATAGGTGGCCCGCAAGCAATGACCATCTGGCCCGGGAGGTTGTTTGAACTATAATGAACGATAATACAAAAAAAATAAAATAATAAAATGCTTCTCTGGTGAGCTTTTGTTTACATCCCTCCCCTGTCTCTCTGTCGCGTTAGACCACACACGCATAAACACCTATTCACCTACATTCCCAACATTTTCAGAGCATGAGTTATGTCAGAAATACTTTTTACACACCTGGGAACCACCATAGCTTTACATCTAATCTCATTCATATTTTCTGGTACAGTGTAGTTTGCTTTTGCTGACTAAGCTGCTAATAAGCATGTCAGACTGCAGAGTGTAACCCATTCAGACAAATGACATAAAACATTGTGTTACAATAGAGATTACTGAGCCTTTGTTAAAAACAAAAACAATAACAAAATCAAGCAAAACAGGAGAAACCAAAAGCAGAAACGCCTGTAGGTCGGAAAGGGTTAACTGATTAACTCCTGACTATTACTGTGACTAATCTCAGAGTGTTGCCACTCAGCACTTAGTATTGCAAATGGATAAGGTGAATCAGTTCCCTTCTGGAAAGAACCTGTAACTTTAGAAATATACAATACCAGTAATATATTGATAAACAGCTGGGTCAAAGACAGAGATAGAGAGTTAAGTAAAAGTGCTGATACTTAGCTGAAATAGCAGAAATATTAAAAGCTACAAACTTAAAGGGGCACTGACTTTTGATGACTCCACCCTCAGCTCAAACTTAAAAAAGGCAAAAAAAAATATTTGAAAAAGTGATGTATGGGTTTAGAGGCAGGGCAGGAGGGAGAGCTGATTGGCTGAGCCTCAGCAGGAGCAGTGCCTCTGATAGGGGTTAAGGAGGGGGGGCCGCATTATTAATTGTCTGATCTGCATATTGTAATGTGTCTGTGTACCAAAGTACTCTGAAACATAATCAATGCATATAGCACAATTAGTTGGCATATTCCACTGAATCTGTGCATTTTCTGTCCCCAGGAAATTACATGTATAAATGTGAACAAAACAACTGTAAAATACATTTTATGACTAAGCATAGTGTCTTGTACATTGACCTAATTGAAAAAGTATGTTACTTTCAGTCCTGTTACTCTTTATGTTATAAGTAACAGGAATGAGTTTTGCCCCCTGGTTTATTGATTTATTAATGTGAATATTAGTTAATGTAAACTGCTTTTTTTCAGTTCTGTTTGGTTCTTCATTTATCCATTTGTTTAATAATTACATTATTATAAATCTGATCGATTTCTGGTTTGGGTCTTCTTGATAAGATCAAAATGGCTTTGCATCTTTAGAGAAATACAATGTGCATGCCTATTTTTTTTGCATAAATATTAATTATTTAAACATGCAGTCAATCATTTCTTTAAAATAAAGACTTTATTGAGAGAAAACTAAAATAATTAGTTTTGGTAACAGGACTGAGAAAAATTTAACCATCTTTAATTTTGGAACCTTGTAAAAAATTAAATAAAAGGTGCCTGAGATTGACCAGTACATGTTCTGAATAGTTGACTATATGTGTTATTAGATTTAGAGTTGAAAAAAAGATTTAAAAAAAATTAACTTTAATAGGGAAGAGTTAAGATACAACAAGTAAATAGCACCCATTCAGTGGAATAGCCCAGTTAATGTTAGCTAAACTAGTTAGCTAACTAGTGTGTTTGGTGGGTCTTCCCGTGACTTTCTGTCAAAAACGCCACTCCAGAGAAGTTAATTCTTAAATTTAACAACAGAAACAAGCTCAAATAAACCGAGCACATCTTTATTAGCTAACTAACGTTATACGCTTAAACCAACGTTAGTTAGCTAATACAACTGGTATCATAGCTTAGCCGTTGAGTTTAAACACAGAGAGAAAACAGCAACAAATCGCTTAGCTAACTAAGAAACCGTGAAGCAGTGACTCCTTAAACCGCAAAACATATAAACCAAATAAATCCAGATAAAACTCACAAATGCCCTCCGCTCGCTTCTCCTGAAACTAAAGTTGAATTTTGACATGGTGAATAAAGTTCCTTGTTTTGGTGAGACTGGAGATGATCTGGAACAGTCTGTAGGTTAGTTGAGTGATTAACTAACGCTAGGTTAGCTAGCGTCAGCTATTTAGCTAGGTTTCGGTAATAAATGTAAAAAATAAAGCCATTTTTCTGACTCAAACACAGCCCGCAGTGTTTTCAGATGTAGCTCATGGTCTAGTCTGTGGTTAACGTCTGCTGAAGTTCACGTATCCAGACGCTTTACAGCCTTTTGGACGTTGAAACACCGGCTCTCTGTATTGGTGAACAGGTTTCTGAGCAGCCAATTAGCACTGAGCTTTAATCCGCTTAGCAACGCCGCGGAGTCTCCGACACCGCGCTCAGTGTCCGGCAGGGGGCGCGCCAAGCCAGGGAGAGAGAGCCCAGCACTGATTCATTTCAAATGAGGCTCTACCACAGCTCACCCACTTCCCATCTCCCTCTTTACTAGTGAGTGCATCTTAAAAAAAATAATATAGTTTAAAAGTTACTTTATTTCAGTAATTCAGTTAAAAATGTAAAACTCGTATATTATACAGATGTATCACAGATAAAGTAATCTATTTTAAGCGTTTATTTTTTTTTATTGTTGATGATTATGGACCACAGCCAATAAAATATTATACAGCTCTGAAAAAATTAAGAGACCACTTAATGATGACGTTTTTTACCAAATGATTTTACCAATTGAAAACATGCCAGGATGCCAAGATGTATGAAACATGTTATTAAAAACCAGGGTTATTCCACCAAATATTGATTTCTGAACTCTAAACTCAAACATTATTTGAGGTCTTAAAGCTCTGCTTCTTTTTTGTTATTTTAGTAATCCCCCCCACGTGGACCAACCCATATGTTTCACACTGGGCATGCTTCAACTTATCCTGGGGCTATAAAAGCCAGCTGATATAGCTATAACTCATTTGATCCTTGAAGCTCAAATGTTGGAAGTGAAGTAAGTATGGATAGTTGAGTTGGCAATTGTATAACTGAATTAGTGTAGAAGTTCTCCTGATTAACAGACCTTGGAGTGAGAAGAGAATTGATTTACAGTGTTCTTGATTAGATTAGTGAAGAGGTAGCTCTAATTGCTCTTCATAAGCTGGGTTGGTTCAGCTGTTCTTGTACATTCTAAATTAGTTCTTTATTTTGTTTTTTGGGGGGGGGGGGTTACTTTGATTTAATTTTAAACAGTGTTTTTTTATATTTTGAAGTGATTTAAAGCTTTTGATTTATATTTCTTAAATGCTAAATTCAAAATATTATCAAGTTTGATTATTAACTTGCTGCTTAATGATTCCTCTTGTTTTTAGTTAATTCTGTTAATGAGCCCACTTTTGTTTCTTAGGTAAATGTTTTCATGGTGTCTGCGCTACAAATTTCAGTTCCTGTTTGACTGTGAAGCCCTGCCACAATACCATAAAATGCCAAACAATCATACCACTGGTGTCCAATCTTATCCACAAAGGGTCTGTTGGGTGGTAGGTTTCCATTCCAGCCAAGCAGAAACGCATGTGACCAGGGGCTTAAACACTGATTAAACAAATGTAATCAGGTGTGTTGCTGGTGGTTTAAAATTAAAACCTGCTTCCACTATGGCTTTTGTGGGTAAGATTGGATTCTCCTGCCCACCATGAATCTACACTGATGTGTACTGCTTCTTATTCATGTAATTTTCTATGCTGTCAACTTAGAGCAGTGTTTCTGTCCTTGTCATGGTGTCCCTGTCCTGCACATTTGAGCTTTAAGGTGTCCTTCTGAAGCTTTGAAATTCTGAAAAGCTTGGGTTGTTAATGAGCTGATTATTTGAATCAGGTGTGTTGGGAGTAGGAGAAATCCCTGAATATGTAGAGCGGACACACCATAACCAGGATTTGAAAAACGCTGATCTAGTGTCAGCACTGCAATGCTTTTTTTTATTTTTCTTTCATTTTTCCTTTTAAAATTATGGATTTTGTGAAACCATGTTAATTGTTTTGTAACTTCTGTGTCTTGTGTAACATTTTTCTTTAAACATTTTAGTAAAGAACTTTGGGAGTTGGTAAATCTGGTGTGAAAATAAATTGATCCAGCTAGAATACTTTTGGGCACCAGAGGGTGCTCCAGAGTGAATGTTCTTTCTCAATACTAAAGGATACCAAATGTTTCAATGTAGGCATATATTAATACAGTTTAAACTGTTATAAGCCTTTTAAATGTGCTCTGACTCTATGGGGAAAATAAAACTTTCATGAGAAAAAAAGACAGCAAGTTACCTTTCTCACCTGCATTTTTCACTTTCACTTGCTGAACAGCTATTTATAGTTCAAATGTTGGTTTTAATTTATTTTACATACACATAATGGTTGAATTGTATAATGTTTTTAGTTGTTAAATTGAGCACGAGTCTGAATTTGGCTTCTTTTTCAACGGCGTGCTTACTGCAGTTACAGTCGGCAGCCCGTAGATGGCGGATTTTAACAGTGAAAAGCCCCATTAAAACACAACGCGGTACAACCCCTTCAAATGAAACAGAAAACGCAGAAAGTTTAGTTTAATTGAGGAAAGAGGGTCATCTGCCTACCCAGAGACAGCAAGGCCACTTGTGTGCTCTCAGGACTCCTGCAGCTGATGGCAAGGTGCACAAATTTGGGCAGCCCAACAAAAAATATCAATATTTAGTAGATCCTTATTTTGCAGAAATAACAGCCTCTAAACGCTTTCTCTTGCTTCCAATGAGAGTCTGGTTCAGGGTATTTTGGACCATTCTTCTTTACATAACATCTCCAGTTCAGTCAGGTTTGATGGTTTCTGAACATGGAAAGTCTGCTTTAAACCACCTTACAGATTATATTTAGTAATATTCAGGTCTAGGGACTGAGATGGTAATTCCAGAAAATTTCTCTGTTTTCTTATTAAAGTATCCAGCCCTGGTGCAAATTTTGTGTTCCAATAATTAGTGCTAAATTTAATCAAATCAATAATATGACAGTGGTGCCATAATCTATGCCTAATTGCTTAATTTTGTTTAAAGCATTTTTGCACACTTTCTGTAAATCCTATAAACTTAATTTTACTTCTCAGATATCACTGTGTTCATCTGCTATATGATATATTTAACTAAATTTGCTTGATCTGATCAACCAATGATTTATAATGGAATAACATGAAAATTATCAGGTGTGCCAAAAATTTTCATACCTCTGTATGATTACATGTGCTTCTTCTTGGCCCTTTTGCAGATAAGATTGGACCCTCCTAAACTAGCTTCTCAACCAATGTGATCAAGCTTTTCAACAAACTTAAACTAAGCTTGATCTGGCCAGGATATTTTTAAATTAGGATTTTATCAAAAACAAAAGATTTTTCCATAATTAACCTTATTAGATTTACATATCAAACTCATGTATTTTCACTGGTTGTTTTGGAGAGCAGGTGCCAATGAATCATGACTTTCCCGTCAAAGAGCAATCCGCAGCCTGGCTAGGAAAACAAAATTCAGACACCAGAACCCTCAGTTCTGAATGACCACAAGGTTGTGTGACATCTGCAGCACACCACAGTGGTCAGCGTAATTACCAGCAGAGATGGAGAAGTCTGCCTAGGAGAGAAGTCAGGCAGCTGGTGGCCTGTTCAGGCTATACTCCACTCAACCACCTGTTGCTGACCACACAAAAGACTGTATAGAGGGACGATGGTACATGTCTGATGCCCCCCACACTTTCCTACACCCCAACCATCACTGCTTTGTGGTCAAGGGCGTAGGAGCGGGCTTGATATTGGGGGGGACACATTTGCCAATATGAACCCAAGCCCACCCAATAGTTTCCTAGAACATTTGTGGAAATTACTTTTAATTAAAAGTAAATTATTATTATAAGGTGATTTTACAACCTAAACATGTTACTCCACATTACAGCTACTGTTGTTAGAAAAATTATGCAAGCAATGTCTGAGTTATCACCTAATATTTAAAATAATATAACAGATTATTATTATTGTTATTATTATTATTATTATTATTATGTATTGGCATGTCAATTCTGTTGTATATTTACATTTTCTCCTGCACTTTAATTTTTTTCTACTGAGAGCTCTTCTTAAGATGGTGTCCTTTTATGTAAAAGAATGTAACTTTACGTTTCATAGAGATTTTTATAAACGTCAGGATATGTGGTCTTACTGTGAACTACAAATGAACAGAAGTCACGTTACAGCAGTGTTTCTCAACCCAGTTCTTATATATTCTACTGCATATTAACACTGTTCTGCATATTCTAGAGCTTCCTCTGGTGGATATACATGATTAATTTAGGCTCCATAGGGGGCTAAAGGATTTTAACAGGTAAACTCAGTAAATGACTGTTTATTAGCTGATCAGGTGGAAAACACTAGTTTAGGGCAGTGATCGGGGTTAAGTAACTGCTTTAAACTACCTACTTAAAGTACTGTACGAAATTCTGGCGATCATCTACATCCAGCTTCTAGATAACTAGTTAGTTAAATCAATTTTCGTTCATTATAGCTCACAGTCCTGTAATCCTAAATGAATAAACAGTTTGAAAATTAAAGTGATTAGCTGATCAGGTACAGGGAAACATTACATATATATTTTATTTTTTTCCTTTAACCCTGACTCCCAATCTAGCTAATTCCAAAGATAAGCTTACACACTAACACAGCTGCAGTTTATTAATCACAGTGGGTTTAAACTGTGTGCTGATTCAGAGACGTGTATTTTTAACCAGCTATCAGAAACATATCATCACAGTTTACGTGGTTAGCCTATCGTTACCTTTTAGAAAACTTTTAGACTTTTAGAAAAATCTCCGTATATCCATCTCTGTTTTAAAATCAGCTGAAGCTGCTGCGTCCCGATCCCGCTGCTAAATCTCACAGCGAGGGGGCGGGGCTTCCCCAACAGCAAACTGCCTCTGCTCCGCGCGCCGCAAAACCAGCAAGCTGATTGGCTGTTTCTACTGAGAGGCGTGACTTAATACCTGAACCGGCTCCGTGATTGGTCCGGTCTGTCTCCTCATTAATAGTACAGCTGACCTGAGCGAACTGATATCATTTTTGGGGGGGACAAATCCACCTGTTTCTAATATTGGGTGGGACATGTCCCACCCATCCCCCCCGGTTCCTACGCCTATGTTTGTGGTGTTCACTGTGGAGTTACACAAGTTCCTGGGCACCTCCATGTGCGGGAACCTGAAGTGGGAGGAGGCTGTGGTGTCCAAAGGCAAAAGTGCACACAAGGGAATGTTCTTTCAGAAGCAGCTGAAGAAATTCAATCTGCCACAAGTCTTGATGATTCAGTTCTACATAGCCATCATGGAGTCCATTGAGTCTACCACATTTATAACCATCTGGTGTGGATCCTCCATCCAGTAAGATTGAGCTAAACTATAGCACATAATCTGAACTGTGAAAAACAATCATTGGATAAAATCTGCAAATGCTTTAGAATATGTACAATGTGCAAAAATTCTGGTCTCCTCAATCAGGTCACAATCATTTTACCTCAGCTGTAGAGTTGTGATAAAGCTAAGATTGGTTTCTTATTTAAAGCTTTTATTAGCTATTTTTTTCTTTCTTACTCCCGTGCCATACAATTCTGACCAATCAGACTTCCGCCCTCAGTGGGCTGCAGTGGTTCTCCTAAGGGGATGTTGGCCAAAATACTCTTTCATTTTCTGTTCCAAAAATCAAAATCCTTATATGTAAAATTGCAAACATATTCATATGGGACAGATGTTATATTTTGTAAAATATTTGCAAAAAGAGGACTGTAGATTGGCCTGGCAAAGTACAGTTAGCTAGTGGATTATCAAATTGATAAAATCATTTATAATAAGATATTTGTGAAAAGTCTATTGATCTTTTTCACTCTAGTTATTATTATTTGTTTCCATTTCAATTTGAATACTGTATATTATTTTTTTTTGCAGGCAGCAAAAAATATGTTATGGTGGATTAAATAGGCCACGGGTTGCAAAAGGTTGGAAACCCCTGTACTCAACAGTTTACTCAGTTACATTTATTAACTGGCAGGATTTTGTCTGATTAAGATCTCTACCTGTATAAACTCTAAGATCCTCTGGGTCAGTATGGAGGTCAGTAGTAGTCCAGGTTTAACACACTTCTTAATCCTATTGTCAGGCATCCTTTTACAATGCATTCTATTTTAGATCTCAGACACACTCATGATAACAGTCTGTGCATGAGTGTGTATATATAGACTGTCTCAGTACACATGATAAATATAGCAGCTGACGTTGGTTTTTATCTTTTAGCCATTATCACTTCATTACTGGGATTAATTGTAAAGGGACTGATTGGGCCACATCAGTTCATAACCCATTTACTATGTCAACAATGTTGACGCACACTCTGGGAATATACATGTTGTGGTTTTTTTTAGATGATGTGCAGAAGCACTGGGATCAAGTCTTGATATGGTTGGCCATTACATTTCTCTCATTTCTGTCAATGGATGCAAGTCAGAGTAAAAGCTATGACACTTATAGTAGTACTGGTTAAAACTGCGATCCTGAGTTGGAAATGTCTGTTGGACGGATACGTTTTAACTAAGTCAGTGATGTACTGCTTCTTTAAATTCCCTATAATATTGTAAATATTAGATTTGAAACGGTAGATGGACCTTTAAATGTGCTTGGAGGAACCGTCACTGTTTCCTAAAGGTCTAAGTTCCTAAAGTAACTTCAAGCAAGCTTTTTTGGAGGTTTCTCCAAGCAGAGTGAAACCTTAAGGGGCTCATCCACAGATTCAAACTGAAGAAACCTGTATAAAATCCTTTACTTTTTACAAAATCGACTGTGCGCCGTATAATCCAGTGCATTTTATGTATGAGTGTATACAGCTAGACAGAGCATCATCTTTCAAAAGTCACCACAGGTCGGGCGCCCCCTGCTGTTCGGTGGCAGAAAGCTGTGTAACCCCACCCATCCCCATAGGTTTCAATGGCAAAACAGACAACTTTCAATCACGTTTTTTCCCAATATACTGTACTTCTACCTCCATTATTTAAATACAACAGCTAGTGTAACCTACGGAGCCCGGGAGGGGCCGTGGATAAAAAAAACAATTAAATCGAGTGAACGATGTAGCAGTTCGTGCTCACGTTTTCTTTAATTCGAGTGAACGATTTGCAATTCGTGCTCACGATTTCTTTAATTCGTGCTCACGATTTCTGTAATTCGTGCGCACGATTTCTGTAATTCGAGTGAACGATTTCTGTAATTCCTGCTCACGTTTTTATGCAATAAGACAATAAGCTGGGAGGGAAAGGAGCATTTTCTCTCTTGATCTGTTACAGGGGTGCAGTGATGATAATCAGTTATCTACCTTTATAACCTGCTGATATTAATGCACTAGTGTTACAGTTAGATGTACAGTACAGTGAGCAGATTTTGCCTGGTGGTGGAATCTCTACAGCGCGTGGGGGAGAGCCGTCCGCGGCACGGGTTCCCTGGCCGCGAGCGCAGGTCTTCACGGAGCTTATTTACCAACAATATAGACAAATATAGTCAATTCCAGTCATGATTAAAGGAAACAAACATTACTAATGCAGGATAACTGTGTGTTATTAAAACCAGATCAAAACAAAGTTATAATGCAATGTGGAACTGTTTATAATTTCTTATTTTCAACAATAGTATAACGTAAAGAAGTATAATTATATAAATATACAGCTATAAGACTTAGGTCCAAATGTACACTGTAAAAGTTAATAAAGATAATACAAAATTAATGCAAGGTGTGACAGTTGTCTATGAATGGCTCATATAAGAGCTGCTTTAAATATGTAACACTATATAAAATCAAAATAGCTGGTCTAAAATACTATTAATACAATGTATTAAGATATTTAGTAAATAGGCATTTCATATAATAATTTGGATCAATTTGATAATTTATTCCAATATGTTTCCTAAAATAATTAAGTTTCTATATCTGATGAAATGTCCTGAATATCTGCTTATTCTCAAATCACAGTGTCCTGCCCAGAAACATGCCACAAGCTTCAAATAAAAAAAATATAATAATTATAAACTTCTTAAATGTATATTTTCTGAATTATGTGTTTATTTATTATACAAATTATTAAAATATAGATTAAATCTATCATAAAAGTAATAATGATGTAACCAGATTTAAGAAGGTGTGCATTTCCTTGGAGGCTGGCTGAATGTTATTTAGAAATTAATAAACACATTTGCACATTGCATTATAACTTTGTTTTGATCTGGTTTTAATAACACACAGTTGTCCTGCATCAGTAAAATGTTTGTTTCCTTTATTCATGACTGGAATTGACTGTATTTGTCTACATTGTTGGTAAATAAGCTCCGTGAAGACCTGCGCGCGCGGCAGGTGTCTGGCGGCGGGGGAACCGATGCCGCGGACGGCTCTCCCCCACGCGCTGTAGAGATTCCACCACCAGGCAAAATCTGCTCACTGTACTGTACATCTAACTGTAACACTAGTGCATTAATAACAGCAGGTTATAAAGGTAGATAACTGATTATCATCACTGCACCCCTGTAACAGATCAAGAGAGAAAATGCTCCTTTCCCTCCGAGCTTCTTGTCTTATTGCGCATAAAAACGTGAGCACGAATTACAGAAATCGTTCACTCGAATTACAGAAATCGTGCGCACGAATTACAGAAATCGTGAGCACGAATTAAAGAAATCGTGAGCACGAATTGCAAATCGTTCACTCGAATTAAAGAAAACGTGAGCACGAACTGCTACATCGTTCACTCGATTTAATTGTTTTTTTTATCCACGGCCCCTCCCGGGCTCCGTAGTAACCTCTGCTTATATTGTCAAATTTTTATATCCCCACAGAATTCGTTTTTTTTAAACCTTTTTCAGCTCTATTCAAAAAGGTGTGGTAGTTGTAAAAGGGCTGATTTGAATCTAGCCGGTGTGGGACCAATGTCTGTATGGGTGGGACCAATGTCTGTATGGGTGGGACCATAGACTGCGTGTTTCACCGCTAGTTTCACCGCTGGGAAGCTACGCCGCTGGGTTTCTACGCTAGTTTTGCCGCTGGGAAGCTACCCCGCCGGGCTTCTACGCTAGTTACGCCGCTGGTAAGCTACGCCACCGGGCTTCTACGCTAGTTTTGCCACTGGGAAACTACGCCACCGGGCTTTTACGCTACCTACGCCGCCGGGCTTCTACGCTAGTTACGCTGCCGGGCTTCTACGCTAGTTACGCCGCTGGTAACCTACGCCGCCGGGCTCCTTCGCTAGTTGCTCGCTGGGCTTCTATGCTAGCTTCGCCGCCGGGAAGCTACGCTAGCTACACCACTGGTAAGCTACGCCGCTGGTAAACTACTATTTACCTTATAAATACAACTGGATCCTCTGAATTTCGAGATCGTTTAAGGGTAGTAATTAGAAAAATGCTAACTTTAAGCTAATGCTTAACTGACGTCACAGCACAGCGGCTGGAAATGACCCCGGACTGGATTCTGCATAACAACAGGGAACTCCGCTCAGATCAAGTTTTAGATTGTTTTTCTTCTTCACAGAGTATCATTAAAGCATTTAAACAGGTGAAAACTCTTTCAGTAATGTTGAGCAGTGTAATGTTGAGCAGTGTTGTCTGTGTTAGATCTTTAAAAGGAAGATAATAAGAGAAAGTGGCTCTCAGTTAAGCAGCGCTTCCTTGCGGGTTTTGTATTTAATTACGGCCATTAGTATATAACTTACTAATTACAACACCTGACCCAAATAATCAACTAACAACTAACTAATCAACTAACTACCTGCCTTCACTGAGGCGACAACGAACCAGAAACACCAATTTATTTCACTGCATAATAATGACGGTAAATGTTAAAACGTGTTACAGCTGGTTCTGGAGTAACTCTGTCCTGTTTTAGTGATTTTATGCTGTGACACTCTCAGCTCTCCTCAGGGAGGGCAGTTAGTTCATTAGTTGGATACGGCTGGAGTTCGCTGGTGTTGTACCGAGTCACTTGATCTCTGCAGCTGAGCTGGGAGGTCAGTTCACTACGCTGTAGCATTAGCTTAAAGCTAGCATTTTTCTCATTATGAATCTTAAGCGATCTCGTAATTCAGAGGATCCAGTGTTGTTCAGAAGTAAAATGTACACAGAATAAAATGTACAGGGGTCTGAACAGATTTATTTACCACAGAATGCGATAGAGGCGGATTTTACTATAAATACTATTAATAATTAAAAAGAAGAAGTTTAATAATTTAATAATTGTTTAAAACATTCAATATGAAGGGGTTTAAAAATATTAGATTTCTTTTAAGGACACTTTTATTATGAAAGATTGTGTTTTGTTGTCATTGTTGGTGCTCATTTACAAAAGTATTTAATTATTTCAAGTGTTCAGGAAAATATTTTTTTTTCAGTGGTGATTCCTCAAACTACTTGTGGGCTGATCATTTCTCTCCCCCTTTTCAGGTATAAAACTGATAAAAACAATGTTTATGGAACAAAAATGTATAGTTAATAAATTTATTTGATTGTTGTGCTTTTTCTATATTATTCTTATGGTTCTGTAGTTTGGTTTTTGATCAGTGGAGATTAGCTAGGAGCTAGCTAGCTAGATCACTAGCTGCACTGCCTTATCTCCCATGTGAAACACTATGTGGTCTATGCAACAAGTGATTTATGCATGTGTGTGTGTGCAAAAAATGGTGTAATTCTTGCCAAAAAGGGTTTTAATGGTAAGGAAAATAAATGGTTAATAATTAATTGCTTGTAAATGTTGTATCTCATTCGGTTCAATACAAGAGTGAGGAAACTACTTCACCGTGTGGGCTGATCTTTTCTCTTTCCTTTACAGGGGTTTTACACATTTACTAGCGCTAAGCGCTGCAAACTGCGACTAGCGCTGCTGTTAACCTTACTAAGCTTTCTGTAAATAAACAGTTTTCAGGAAAGAAATCTGTGTAGATTACCATGCGACACCTCTGTTCCTTGCTAGTGTTGCTTAAAATGCGCCTTATAATCAATCCGGTGCGTCTTATGTATGAAAATAGACCAGAAAATAGACATTCACTGATAGTCTGCCTTAGAATACGGTGCGCCTTATAGTTATACTTAGCACTTTACACCTTTTTAAGGTAAGTTTTTGCGTCTAGTATCTTAAAAAAAACACAGACTCTTTGCAGAGAACAGGCCAATCAGAACCCTTGCTGTTTTGCATGCGCTTTATGAATATGCATGTGACGGGAGCGGCTTTCTCTCTCCCTCACTCTCTTTCCCACATGCGATTGGGTAAAACATCTGTGTCGCCTGCATCCGTGTTTGTGTTCGCTCTTGGGCCACTCGTTATAGATTCCAGGAGATTTTATCTGACTTGCAGGCATCGGGGAGCCGTTACTGATATGCGGTAGACTCCCGTAACTTCCAGGAGACTTGGGACATCTGCTATAGTGTTTCTGAATGTGCTGAAAGCCTATAGTCCCTTAACTGTTCTTATAGTGTAATAAATGGGTTAAGAAAAAGGATTGTAAAGTCACTCTCTCCCTCTCTCTTTCACACACTCACACAACACCACTCTGATATCACTTTTGGCTTTCTTTATTAGCCAGCACACAGTCCAGCATTTTGCTGCCTGGGAATAATTTTAAGTCCATTAGTGCACCACAGGATGTTCAGCACTGAGGAGAAAATGAGTGATGCACAGCTGAAGGACAGAACTGTCTCTTTCTCTCTCTGTTTCTCTCATTCTGGATTTAAGATCATTCAGGGAAACAGAAAAATGTCCAATTAAAAACATATGCACATAACATACATGCAGAATCAACTGGAATCACCAATAATGCTAACGTGGGACCATGCTAAGAATTTAAACAGAATGCAGCATAAATAGTATATTTCCTATTTTTTGGTCAGTTTTTCTTTTTTAGTAGAAATGTTTGATGTCCTTATCAATTAAATTACTGTTTCAGACATACATTTTAAATAGTGTTTATAAAAAAGCACCGCCTCTTAATCTAGCATCATACAAAACAGTCTTGGTGTTGTGCCGAATTCAGCCCTCCCGCCGGGAAAAGCACCCCGTCTCTTAGGAGTCAATGTAGCTTAGAAATGTATCATGGGTATTTCCATTTTCTAAGTAAAGTTAAAGCCAAGAGTGTTTTTTCTGGTGGGGGTGCTGAATTCAGCACTACACCAGCCTTACTCGCAGGTTCATGAGGAGTCTTTAAAAAACACCCACCACCCCGTCTCATTCCTTTAACTCAGTTATCTCTCCTTCCTGACTTCATTTAGATCACTGATAAAAAACAAACAAAAGATTACAGCTTTCGTGTCAATAATGCACAAACAAAAAAACTATTCAAAAAGAGTTCTCAGTTTCTTCTGATCTTTGCATTAAAGGCGCCTTTTTTCCTCAATTTTTTAAAAAGTAAATTTGGATTCCTTACCCAGCGTCATAATTGCTCATTGTAGAAGGGCATGACTTTTCTGTACTATTAAACACTATGTTGAGGGTTAAGAACTCCTAGTCACATTTCAACCAATGACTGCTCTCCTTATTTATATTAACAATACTGTACCAGTAATTCTTCAAACACTGAATATAATCAGTAACTGGAAACTATGAAGTCTCATAGGAATAAGTCTCTGAATATTAGGTGTAATGTTGTTCATTATACCACACACACACACACACAGGTGCACTGTTCCACTCAGGTTTCATTCACAAAAACAAGCTCCAGTTCTCGAGGGACTTGAGCAACATTCTGAGAACTGTTTGCCGTAAGGGAGAAAAGCCTCAGCCTGCCACCCTCATAGAATCTCTGGAAGAAAGAAGCGAAGAATAGTCCTCACTGTAAACTACAGAGTGAGGACGGCGTCTAAAGATACGATCAGTATAGATAAAAAACAGCAGATTCCAGGCCATTCAGGTTGCGATGATGCGACATTTTCCATCATGATGAAATCTGTTCTGCTTTTTCTCCATAGCTGGACTTTCCATTTTAGAAATGGCTTTTTAACACATACACTCATAATCAAAGAAACCGTTTTAAAAATCATTGCACTGAGAGGAAGTAATGGATGGCAAGCTCTTGAGACTGCAGCAGTATGTGGACTAGCATTGTCCTGTCGGAATAACTTGGTGGAAGATGCGTTCAGATTCTGAACTTCAGAAAAGGTAGGGGCGCTGGTTACACCTATTTACCACGACATAAGTGCTGAATGATCAAAATTCGTTCAAAATTGCACTTCAAATCATTCTTGGCTCTGACCTTGGTGCTTTCACACACAGATTTGTTGGTTGTCTCCACAAAGACAAAAGCGTGACTTGTTACAACAATTAAAATCTTTAGCAGCAGACTAAAGCGCTGCCACTATGATCAGGAGATAGCTGGTTCGAATCCAGGTCATGCAGCTTGCCATCAGCTGCCGGAGCCCTGAGAGAGCACAATTGGCCTTGCTCTCTCTGGGTGGGTAGATGGCGCTCTTTCCCCTCATCATTCCTAGGGTAATGTCTATCAGCACAAGGCGTCTGTGAGCTGATGTATTGGAACTGAGTCGCTGCGCTTACCTACGAGCACACTGTGATGCTACTTGGGCAATGCTACATCAGCAGCAGTTGAAAAAAAAAAAAAGAGTCGAAGTCTGACTTCACATGTGTCGGAGGAGGCATGTGCTGGTCTACACTCCTTTTGTTGTGGCATCACTAGTGATAGGGGATATACAGTTGAGTAGCAGCTAAATGGGTGGGACAATTGGCCTACCTAAATTAGGAGAAAATGGGGGGGGGGGGGAAATAAAATAAAGAAATAAAATAGAAAACAAATAAACACAACTAACTCACAAGATGACATATCACCCCATATTTATTTAACCTCAGGTTTACATGTACACAACATGAAGTGACAAAAGACATACCCCATAAAATACATCACAATAACTAATACTACTATCTACTGTGCACAGAGTACAGAAAAGTGCAGAAACAGCAAAACAAATAGGAAAGTCTGGGCCAGGCTAGGAGTGTGACCTTTGTGTTTAAATAGAAAAAAAAAAAAAACATTTATACCAAAAACACCACAGATACAGTATTCATTGTGGGGAAGTTGCCCTTTGCCACTATTTCTAAATTCTTAAACTGTCAAGAATACATCCAATACTCAACCCATAAAATATGAACATAAATATGCAATAAAATAACAGGTTAAAAAAGGAGCAATCATCAACCTGCACATCTGACCTCCCTACCTGCTGAGAGGAATCATTTCATTTATATAACATAAATATAATATCATAATATTACTTGGTATTAATAGTGGATTCTACCTATGTCTGCTCCAGTGAAGACACTTGAGAGAAGGACATTCATAACACTTGAAAGCAGTTTTAGAAAATATAAGAATATAAGAATAAGATAGAAAATACTTGTTTGGACTCATAAAAAGTCTATTTTACACAGTTTAAGGAAAGCAGTAGGTCTAAAAAAATCTGTGGCATCAAAACAAATCTATTAAACATGTACACCCAGCCACAGTCTGAGCACTAAATACACTGAAAGCCTCCGAAGAATACATACTTCTTATAAATCTTTTCCTCTTCTTTGTGCATTTTAATTATTTGATTATCAAACATGTATAAGAATCTACCTTGTAGACAGTCAGATACATCTAACACTTGTAAAAGCGTTAGTGAATACATTAAAACAGGAAACGAGTTAAAAGAAAAACAAGTAAATAATCGTAAATGCTGCTCTTCTCTTTTGTTTAGTTTTAAACCTTCACACTTGGGTTTGGCAATATATAAATTTAACCCAAGCACCACCGGAGTCTACTTTCAACAGTTTATGTTTATGTAAAATAATGTTTCCAAAAATAACACACACATATATATACATATATGAAATCACTTCACTGGATGAGCTGGACCTCACAACACTTTTCATATTACAGTCAACACAGCGATATCAACACAATACAGAGAGTTTACAAAGCTTCAGACTGTCCTGACTGAACTAATTTACCAACCCCAGAACAGAAGACCACTGTTTACACCTGCTCGCTTTGTAGAATCAGAATTTGGATTGTATTTGGATTGTAAGATTTATTCGCATGCATTTACACATGCTTGCTTTGTGGGACTAGAATCTGGATTTTATCTGGATTGTAAAATTTAATTGCAAGTGTTTATACCTGCTCACTTTGTGGGACTAGAATATAGATTTGTTTTTGTACTGTAAGATTTATCGCATACCTTTACACCTGCTCACATTATGGGACTATAATCTGGATTGTATTTTGACTGTAAGATATAACCATATGCATTTAGATCTGCTGACCTTGTGGGACTAGAATCTGGATTGTAAGATTTAACCGCATGCATTTAACACAAGCTCACTTTGTGGGACTAGAATCTAGATTGTAAGATTTATTTGCATGCATTTACACCTGGACACTTGTGGGACTAGAATCTTGATTGTATCTGGATTTTAAGATTTAATCGCATGCATTTAACACAAAATCACTTTGTGGAAATAGAATCTGGATTGTAAGATTTAATCGCATGCGTTTACACTTGCTCACTTTGTGGGACTAGAATCTGGATTTGTTTTTGTATTGTAAGATTTAATCGCATACAGTTTGTAAACTTTAGTGGACTTCTGTGGACTGTAGTGACCTGTCCTTGAGTCTCTTGAGTCTCAGTCTTGCAGCGCAGGACTGAAAAGAAAAAGTCCTATTTGTCTGCAGCCAAATGCCACAGACAGCTGACAACAGTGGAGTGACCCTTTCTATTTCTATGCTAGCAACTACAGAGAGCAGGCAAAGGACAGGAGCACAGAACAGGAGCTTAAGGAAAAAAAATGCTCTGGCAGCATCCCAGTGAGAGTTGTATGCAACAAAAAAACAGAAATAGCAAACATCACAACACTCATCATCTTCCTATTCTTCTTGGACTTTTCAGTACAAAAACATTCACACAAAAAAACAGCATGTACAGCAGCAGCAGCAGCTCCAGTTATTTGATTGAGAGAAACTTAAAATCACAGCATAGTTTAAAAGATTCTTATAGCTATTTGTTAAGATTAGATGCATAATAAGTCTGCTGATGCTTTAAAAAAAACTAAAAAAACTAAATCCTCCTATAAATGGCACAAAAGTGTGCAGAGAGTTTGAACAGAGATATAATAGAAATTAGATAATAGGTTATAGGACATATAATGCACTGAATTTTCTAACCCCACATATAGTTAGGCTAACCTTATTTTGTAACACATATTCACTGTAGATAATAAGTGAAGGACGTCATCCTCAGGCTTACAGAAGTGTCCTCAGCTCACATTATAAAAATGTTCCAATACAAGCTTTGCGCATTCCTTTAAACTCCGTGCCAAAAGGTTTGTCCATTCCCTGTCTGTTTTCCTTTAGTACTTCAGCACTGCTGCACTTTTGACCAATCCACTTCCTGCAGGGCAGAATGTGAACATGATGCCACAATTATCCGACCAATCAGTGCGTGTGGATTTTGTTCAGTCTCCTGTGTTAAGGGTTTGTAAGTTTAGTAGAGGGAACTGTCGTTGTAGGAGCTGGGAAAGGTGGGGCACGGTTTGTGGAAGGGCAGTGCCCCGTTGTAGTCCGTAGTGGGCAGGCTGAGGGTGCTGGCGCTCTTGTGCTTATTCTTTAAGCCCCAGCTGAGGAAGGACAGCTTCTTGGTCACGTGGCGCGCCTTAGGGTGCTTGTCATCGTCGTTGAAGGCCAGGCAGATCATGGAGTAGGTCTTGGGCAGGGCGCCGGAGTATGTGGCACTTTTTGCAGGCTGTGTTTGGGAACAGAGAGGATAATGCTTGTTAAAATATTTAGATATCACTATTATAACCTTATATAACCAAATATCAAAGACGTATCAAAAACAATGATGAAATATTTGGCACTTCTAGCTCCTAGAAACAGTTTCATTTGATATTGTATGCCTGTTCATATATTTATCTATGCAAATGCTTGTGCTAATGAAATGGAGAATGGTTCCTCAGCTTAACTCACTTTCAGTCAGTTGCTACAGAACATGTTGGCTATGAGAAACCAGGTGGCTGTTATGGTGTTGCCTATGGTTTTGCCTATAGTGTTTGCTAGGTAGTTGCCATAGACTTGTTATATAGTGACAATGACTTGCTAAGGGGTTGAGAAGTGGCTGCTAGGGTATTCTAGATGGTTGTTATGGTATTGGTAGGTGGCGCATCGTAAGTGATTCCTATGGTGCTACGTGGTTGCTAAAGAGTTAATACAGTGTTGCTAACTGCTTGCCACTGACTTGCTCAGTGGCTATTGTATTCCATGTGGCTGTTATGGAGTTAGTAGGTGGTTTGTAAAGTGTTTGCTAGGTGTTTGCCAAGTAGTTGCTATAATGCAGCTAACTGGTTGCAACTGACTTTGTTCAGGGGGTGAAAGGTGGCAGCTAATGTGTTCCAGGTGGCTGTTATGGTGTAAGTAGGTGATCCTTCTTAAGTGCTTCCTATAGTGTTTGCTAGATGGTTTCCAAGTAGTTGCTATAATGCTGCTAACTGGTTGGCACTGACTTCCTCAAGGATTGAGAGGTGGCTGCTATGGTGTTTAAAGAAGGTTTCTAGGTAGTTCCTATGATGTTTGGTAGTTGGTTGCCAAGTAGTTGCTATAAAAGTTGCTAAATATTTGCCACTGACTTGATCAAGGGGCAAGAGGTGGTTGCTACAGTATTATAGGTGGCTGTAAAGGAGTTGGTAGGTGTTTTCTAAGTGGTTCTTTTGGGGTTTGCTAGGTAATTGCCCAGGACTTGTTATATAATAACACAGATTTGCTTACGGGCTTAGAGGTGGCTGCTATGGTAGTCCAGGTGGCTGTTGGGTGTTGGAAAGGACATTTATAAGTAGAGCCTATAATGTATGATAGTTGTTTGCCAAGTAGTTGCTTTAATGCAGCTAGCTGGTTGCCACTAACTTGATCAGGGTTGATAGATGGCTGCTACAGTATTACAGGTGGCTGTTAAGGTGTTTTCTAAGTCGTTCTTATGGTGTTTAATAGATGTTTGTCAAGTAGTTCCATGGGGCATGGCACAATTTGGCATGTCATGGTAATATTTTTTTTTCCGGTAGTCTCTCATCCACTCAGGCCACAAAAAGACTTTAGAATGGGAAAGAGAAGACATACCATTGTCTGGCTGCTGCTGTCCAGCATGCTGACCACTTGAATGTCGATGCCTTCCTCGTCAACATCCTTCAGCAGTTTCATGACATCACTCACGCCCATCCATTTACTATCCGCATCACCCACGGCAACTACGTAATCACCCTCTTTTAAACCATCAGCCTGAGAATGGAGTGATAACAGGGAAGAGAGGGGAAGAGAAAAAAAGAAAACAAAAAAGAAAAGGTCACACAGACATGTGGTAAATCATATAGTGTAAAAGAGGCCATTTATTTCACCACAGTGCAAATATGTACAAAGCGCTTATCAGAGGGTCTCAGTCACACTTGCACTCACACACTAATGCAACAACACAAAAAAAGCATAGCCTGCTGTTACAACACACCATCACTCTCTGTATGGACTGACTGATGTGCTCTAACAAAAGAGAGCACACACTTAACACATACACACGCACACACACGCACGCACACGCACGCACACAGACACACACAGACACACACACATCTATTACTGACTAACTACACAGCTGCTCTAGACAGCTAGACAGTCTTTACAGAACCACAGCCAGAAACAGGTGTCCATGTCTGTGTGAAAGTGGTCAAATAGAGAAGGAAGAGGGAGATCATTCGGCTTCTAGCACTGTGGGAACTAAACAGTATGCCAGTGTCCTACTCTTATACCAGACAGGGAGACAGACGGAGAGGGAGAGCAGGCTTAGAGCACTGAGGGAGCGGTAAGGTATAATTATAGATGGTCCACAGTGAAAGGCCCATCTGGGAGATGTTATGTAATCTCACTAATCTGTCCGTCCTCTCTCATTAAGCCTGCTCACCATTACAAAACTATTAATGAGGAGAGAAAGAGAAAGAGGCATATGGACAGAGAGAGAAAGAGATAGGGCCTTGTAGAAGGAATTTGAGCCCTTTCATTAAATCAAGCTTAAAAAAGAAAAGAGTAAAGAAAGTGAAGAATGTGCCGGTCAGCTTGTGTAACACATTCCAATTATGTAGAAGAACAACAGCGAGGAGTGTGGGTCTGTTCAGTCAAAGTAAACCAAATGATTATCTGAAATTTCTATTTATATTTTAAATTTCATCACGGTCACACAAAAGCTTACTTTGCAAAAAAAACAAAAAACAAAAAACAAAAAAACAAATAAATAAATAATTTATTTCTATTTATTTTATCCAATTTTCTCTTCAATTTGAAAGAGCAATTACCTAATTCCTATTTATATTACGGCTGCAAAGATAAGTCAGAGTAAGTAACTAATTTTTGACAAGGAATTTAATTGTTTCCTCTTAAAAGTAAGAGACAAAAAAGGGGCGAGCGAGAAAGACACACATGCACATAGTGAGAAATAGAGCATTTTGATTGGCCTAGCCTTATGCTTAGTTGGCCAGTAAGGTTTCAGTGTTGGTGGGAAAACTATATTTATATTAACATGACATAAGTATCCTAGAATCTCCTAGAAATAACATACAGCCCGTGTGAATGTTTCCTATAATATATTTTTTATGTTAATATATCCATGTCAAACCTTTAAAATGTACTGCACAACTGGAAACAGCATGATCAATTTGACACACATTGTGTCACATTGTCAAAAAAAAAAAAAGACAAAAAGGTTTTTGTGTGAGTGATAGTGTATTCCCATATTTTGTGTGTGTGTGTGTGTGTGTACTCACAGCTGCATGACAAAGAGGGTCCAGTGACTGAATCTGAACAGGTGCATC
Source organism: Astyanax mexicanus (assembly GCF_023375975.1). NCBI lineage: Eukaryota > Metazoa > Chordata > Actinopteri > Characiformes > Acestrorhamphidae > Astyanax > Astyanax mexicanus. The sequence continues at coordinate 13,946,103 of NC_064430.1, read as the reverse complement.
TCCCTTCAACGTAAAGCCCAGGTCTCTGTCCTCGACCTTTAGTCGGACTGTCCGCGGCGCTGTCCATCTCTGCTTTGCTGAAAACACTGACAGTGGGCCCTGTTTCACAAAAGCACCCAACCATCAATATGACAATGCCCAGTCACAACATCGCACAGCAGAGTTGCTGTGGCAATTTGTTAATAATCTCCTTAGTATGGCACAACTTTTAAAGAGTCAAAGATTGCAGACATCTTCACAATACACAGTTTATACAAAACGCAGCCTCAAAACAAACAAAGCAGTATGATAATTGATATTGTCAGGGTAATATAATAAGCAACAAGAGGCAAAATCAATCAAATGCGATTGCTAAACTACATAATGAGCAAACGTTTATTCACTTTCTCAAGACATAATATGACCCAGTTTGACATGAATTTCATATGATTAAATTCTCCTCAGTTTAGTCATGTTTATTTCCTCCTATTACCCAGGTTTCCACCTATTGCACATGATGCTACCTCATGCTAATGTTACATGAAATAACAGCTTAATATGCTTGGAAGAGACTGCTACTTTCCAGCTCTGTTACACTAGGTCAATTGGTGTTTAATTGGACTTCCAACATTGGCTCAGTTTTGTGTGCTCATGGCAAGGAAATGATGAGTCATCAGATTTCGAGTGAGGCCTGATAGTGAATGCCAAATTAACTGGACGTATATAAATATATATATGAAAATCTACGCATTTTAGTGTTTCCCTGCACTGAGTTTCTGTTTATTATCAGACCAGTTAGATCAGGTGTTTTAAAGCAGGGAAATTCCACTCCAGGATCAGAACTGGACACCAATACATTAAAAAAAACAATTGCTGAGGTCTGTGAGAAAGTAGCAGCACCCAATATGGCACCAGTCAGCCGCTAAAGTAGTTTGTTTTTACAGCTTGTAGAACTTGTGGAACCAGGCTGCAATAAAAATGATCTCTTAACTGCCATACTTGGTTAAACAATAGCAGTCAAAGCTCCTATTAAAATATATAATAAAACACCAACAAAAACAATGAGATGTTAAAAGTGACTTTTTACAAGAGGTTGGATATTGCTAGCCACCATAATTTATTTATTGACATTCTGTCCATATTATTGCAGAATATGGCGGCCAAAGTGAGTTTCTGAAGGACACAGTGGCAGCAGCCATGAGAAAAGGTCAAAATAATAGATTTACAGGGTGTGTGCTTAAGTAAGGTAGGTCAAAAGCATATACAGCTCTGAAAAAAAAATAAGAGACCACTTAACAATGAGGAGTTTCTTTGATTTTACCAAATTGAAAACCTCTAAAATATAATCAAGAGGAAGATGGATGATCACAAGCTATCAAAGCAAGTTAAACTCTTGAATTTTGGAGCTATCAAATCAAGTTAAACTGCTTGAATTTTGGAGTAACGACATAAAGTTATTCAAAAGCAGTGTGTAAGACTGGTGGAGGAGTATATGTCAAAATGCATGAAGATTGAGATTAAGAAACAGGGTTATTTCACCAAATATTGATTTCTGAACTCTGAAATCTTTTTGAATATGAACTTGTTTTCTTTGCATTATTTAAGGTCTGAAAGCTCTGCATCTGCATCATCATTTTTGCAATGCTCTAAATGAATATATTTATTTGGAATTTGGGAGAAATGTTGTCCATAGTTTATAGAAAAAAAAAACTATGTTTATTTTACTCAAACATATACCTATAAATAGCAAAATCAGAGAAACTGATTCAGAAACTGAAGTGGTCTCTTAATTTTGTCCAGAGCTGTATGTAGGTAGATGAGAAAGGCTGACAAACACCAGGCCATTTACCTGGCTTATTTTTTGCTTCTCAGCTATACCAAATTAAACTAGATTAAGATCCCCTTCTGGAATTCCAGAACAAATTAATAAAATAAGAGGTGCAAAAGTGCTTTTGGACTGAATCTAGATTGCTTTGGTCTAGCTGAGCAAAAATTACACTGAAATTAAATAAAATATAAAAAAGTTACAGCACACCATAACAGGCCAACCTGTTTGTCTACCTTCAACAGTGCCTGGGTGTGTCTGTCCTACACACACAAAATTTAGAATATTCAGGCACAGCATGAACTCTCAAGAAATTGTTTTTGTAACAGAAGGTTACATTTTATAGCTTTACGCTTGACTTCTAATAATAAGAAACATAAAATAGTAAGAATGACACCATCGTTATTCATGTTAGTACCGCCACAGTGGCTTCAAGCTTTTTCCACACTGTTCAAACAAACGCAGCCAGACTGAAAAAGGAGCCATGTCCTATTTTAGACTTTCCAAAGTCCGACCTCTAGTCAGGCCTGCTGTAATACGAGTTTGTATGAACAGTGTGGAAAGACTTTGTAAGGGTCTATTCGCCACAGCACACCAGCTGGTGGAGTAGATGTGACCTTCATGTGATTTCCAGTTATGTTTAATTAAAACGCACAGTAGTGCTGTGAACAGACCCAAAGAGTGATGTGAAAAAGAGAAAAACATGTTAGGTGAAATAATTAGTAGCCCACATACCAGTCGGTGGAACAAGTCTTTGACTTTCACCTTAATGGAGGCAGGGACTTCCATTTCAGCTTTCTGCTCGGTTTTAGCTGAACGTGAGGGAGAAAAAAAAACAACAGAAAACAGAGTGTTACCATGAGTCTACATTACAAACATACCTAATATTGTTGTCATCTGCTGAGGGCGGTAAGTGTACTGTATGTGCTCTTGTATGATCATAATAAATCTGCCTGTTTTTACAACACAAGAATTGTTAACACAGTTGAGGCCATAACAACATAATTTAATAAGGGTTATCCTGTAAATACTATAAATAAAAATGTATATCAGTAAGCAGGTGTTTACTACTTATCTACTCTTATTATGCCTCTTATTAAAAAGGTATCATTTTGCTTTTCTACCTTAGTGTATTAGGATTATACTAAATGACTGTGTACATTACCTAAAACAACAAGTGTTTTTTTGTTGTAAAAACTCCAAATGAAAGTAAAAGGGATGCAGATAAACATTAATACAATAAAAATGGAACATGAAAAGTTGTCGATATCTTGTACTGTACTTTTCCCACTATAAGGCCCACAGGATTATAAGGCGCAATATGCAACACCAGTAAGGAACAGGGGTAAAGCTAAGCTACGTTAAGTAAATGAAACTGTAGCGCTGGAATGAGCGCTGGATGTTAATTTACACAGATTTCTCTCCAATAAGGCCCACAGGATAAAAAATAGTAAGAATGAACGTATGAAAGAACGTTTTGTTTGGGTGAGTAAAGCGCCTCCGTTTATTTAAAGTAAGCTTAGATTGACTGGGTGCAGCAGCATTAGCATTAGCAGCTAATGCTGCCTGACAGTGCTAATTAGTGGGTAATGCTAATGCTGCTTCAGCAGTGCTAGCCGGGGTTAGCAGCAGGCTAGAGGCCGATTATACTCGCCTCTGAATGACAAAAGAGCTAGCGCTTAGCACGGTTAGCGGCTAATGCTAATACTGCTGTGGAAACTAAACTGAAACTCCTGTATAATGCTGTACTTTGCTAAGCTTTACTACTCCTTACAACATAACTGGTAAAATTCATATATAAGGTGCACTGGTGATTTTGGGGAAAATTAAAGGATTGTAAGTGTGCCTTATAGTGAGACAAATAACACCAGATTACCAAGAGCTTGGTGTAAAACTACTGATTTCTGTATAAATGTTTTGTATTTAAATCTAATAGTGTTTTACTGCCCAGATTCTTATCTCAATTTCCAATTTACACATGGGACTAAAACCTTTGCACAGTACAGTATATGCTGACTGTATCAACTATATCTCCAAAGATTCTAAAGTAAAATTGTCAGTAACAGATGCAACATCTAACAACAACATGCAACCAATGTCAGTTGCATAACCAACAGAACATCTTAAACCAACTAAATATAACATAACTGTTTTATTTTGACTCACAGATGATGTCTGGTGCCTCCATGTAGTCTGTGAACTCGTCTTCCTTGTCTTTCTGCTCAAATTTGGCGAGAGATCGTTTGTGGCTGGCCTGCAGGATGTCGTTGAGGACACTTAGTTTGCGGAGGTCACGGCAGAGCCCCTGGATTCGCAGTGCTTCTTCCTGACCAACTACTGCCCGCTGCAGGTGAGCTTTACCTGTAGCAATGAAAAATTAAAAAAGTTTAAAGTTAGAACTATTTGAGAAATATTTTTTCATTATGAGTATAAATGGTATGTCAAGCTCTTTATGGCTATGTGATACTATTTCTTATGATACTATGTAGTTTTTAGTATTTGTGCATGATGTTTTTACATAGAAAAACATAGACGTGCTTTAAAGTGATTTATCAGGCAAAAACCTGTACACAATTTTCAAATTCCGCTAAATTAGTAAATCAGCCAGCACAGCTTTGATGTCTGAAGTTTGCTTCCTCACTTTTGCATTGGAGCTGTAGGGCTAATATCCCTATTAAGTAATGGAAGCCTAGACTAACCAAGTTTGCATAATGCAAAATCACACACATGCCTCAAACTGTGTTAATCTGTTTCTGCACAGCAAAGTGTTACCTAAAACTAACAGCAACACCACTTCACTAACATTGGCTGTACTTTGGCCATTTTTATAGAAATGGCAGTTATATAGAAACCGAATACTCCATACAGTGTATAGGATACTTTAGCACTAAAGGTGTGAAGTTTCTCACCTATACGACGTCTCTCATCTTTATGTCTCAGGACATCGAGAGGTGAGCGCCCATCTGGCATCGCATCGTACAGCTGAGACAGAGCCTTCTCCTGCTTATCTTCATCATCACTGGGGTTTACTGCACACACACACATATTAAAAGATATATTAGCTACAAACAGTACTTATTAAAGACCAACCATTTTAGTAAACCAAAAACACCACTACTGCAGCCATAAATATCAAGACTTGGTTAATTATTGATTAACACTTTACCAGGAATTATGACTGTTTGGAGAACTGCTGGTCTTCTGCCATTTGACCCTATTCGCCTTTTTGAATAAAGTGTTTAATCACCTTTACGTCTTATTTCATACATTTATTCAATGTTGAATTAATTATGCTTTGCTTATGCTTAATGCTACTTTAAAGTTGCACTCATTGTTAAAACAAATGTGCAAATGCACACACACAGCTTGTCTACCCCACGAAAGGATCAATTGCCGATAGAATAGGACTACCTGGAGCAGAAAAACATATTGGGTGTGGAACAATGGAACTGTTTTTTTCTGGAATGATTTTACTCTATCCAGTATTTTAGGATGATATGGGGAGTTGGGAATCAGGTGATGTGGTTATTGTCCTCACAGTTATGCTCCCTGGTCAGTAGAGACCGAAGCAGAATAAACTCTATAAAAACGTAATAATACCCTTGATGTTCCTTAAAGAGAAACAATGAATGAGCAGGTGTCCCAATATACAGCTCTGGAAAAAAAATAAGAAACCACCTAAAATAATGAATTTCTTTTATTTTACCTTTTTGTTACCTTTTCTTTGAATTTATCTTTTTGATTTTATTAAAAACCTCTGGAATATAATCAAGAGGAAGATGGATGAAAACAAGCCATCAAACCAAACTGAACTGCTTGAATTTTTGCACCAGGATTGGCATAAAGTTATACAAAAGCAGTGTGGAGAACATGCCAAGACGCATTAAACTGTAATTAAAAACCAGGGTTATTCCACCAAATATTGTTTTCTGCACTTTATTGGAATTATTAACTTCTTGCCTTTGCATTATTTGAGGTCTTATTTTATCAGCCATTTCTTATTTTCTGCAAATAAATGCCCCAAATGACAATATTTTTATTTGGAATTTGGGAGAAATGTTGTCTGTAGTTTATAGAATAAAACAACAGTGTTGATTTTACTCAAACATATACCTATAAATAGCAAAATCAGAGAAACTTATTCAGAAACTGGGGTGGTCTCTTAATTTTTTCCAGAGCTGTATTTGTCCATACAGTGTACTTGAGTGATAACTTTAAATACTGTTTTGCCTTACTGCTGACTTATTGCCCACATAAACAGCTTTACTTTAGATTTTTCCAAGCATTTGAAAGTTTTGCACACCATTATCACCAATCATTTTCTTAAAACAGTTAATGTACCAGAAGCTTAGGACCTCAATCCTTCTGGGAAAAGGAGATGATCATGCTGTAAAAATAAAAAGCCTCTGTCCACAGACGGCAGGTCTGTTTCATGTTGAAGTCACGTCTCTAAAGGCATCCACAGGGATCTGTGCTTTATCAGCAGCTCTGGGAGGCTGCTGTTCCTGGCACGAGGAGGGAGGGCAGGGGGTCTGAAAGCTTCTACCCTCTGCGGGAGCAGTGCATAGCCTTGAGCCAAAAAACAGCCCCAAGTGTGCTTCTTCAACAATAAATGTTTTACGTAACTCCTGTGCCTCTCACTCCCTCACCTCCTCTTCTGTCTCCTTCTTTTCCTTTCAGCTTCTGACTCTTGCTTTCTCACCACCTTAGCAGAAGGCTTTCAAAATAGTTTGTACACCAGCCCGGCCTCATTAGAACTTTTCCGAACGTAAGACGACTCTGTTAAACTCTGTCTAACCCAATACACTTTTCCCGTGAGGATGACTGAGAGAGCTGAGCTTGAACATACTGTTCTGTTTCGTAAAAGCTTGTACTAAGCTTTTAACCAGACTGTAGAAAAAAAGCAGAAAAGTAGCAAAAAAGTATCAAAAGTCGCAATTGGTTAATCAACTCACGTTGGTGGTCCAGTAGAGCAGTGGAGACAAAGTAATGAGCAAGAGATCGGTAGTGGTGGGTCTTCACTTGTGCCATTATAGACCAGAAAAAGGGCACGTTGTCTTTAATGGGCATCTGAATCATTGACTGATGGACCTGTTCGTACATTTCCCCAACCTGTGTCAAAAGAAAACATAGACATTTATGACAAAGGGCTAGGTTTAGACCAAGACTATCAAAAAACAGTTAACAGACACAGCATTTTAACAGTTTCAATAAAAGTGATATGATTTCTAAACACATTTCTACATACTTTTTACTATCTACAGCATATACAGCTCTAAAAAAATTAAGAGACCATTTCCGACCATTTTTAAATCAGTTTCTCTAATTTTGCTATTTATAGGTATATGTTTGAGTAAAATAACCATAGACACAGACAACATTTCTCCCAAATACCAAGTAAAATTTTGTCATTTAGAGCATTTATTTGCAGAAAATGATAAATGGCTGAAATAACAAAAAAGATGCAGAGCTTTCAGACCTCAAATTATGCAAAGAAAACAAGTTCATACTCAAAGTTTTAAGAGTTCAGAAATCAATATTTGGTGGAATAACCCTGGTTTTTAATCACAGTGTTCATGCATCTTGGCATGTTCTCCTCCACCAGTCTTACATACTGCTTTTGGGTAAGTTTATGCCACTCCTTGTGTAAATATTTAAGCAGTTCAGCTTGGATTGATAGCTTGTCATCATCCATCTTCCTTTTGATTATATTCCAGAGGTTTTTAATTTGGTAAAATAAAGAAATCGATCATTTTTAAGTGGTCCATTTTTTTCCAGAGCTGTATTACTAATTGGCCTTTATTACAGAGTGCTTTACATGAAAGAACAAATTCACCCTTGATTGTTTTTCTTTGACTTTTATATTGTTCATAACAGTATCAGAATTACATTATATAAAACAAAATGAACCAATATATTGTTATGCATATCTTTGCTATATAAAGTCATATTAACTAGCCATACAGCAGTGCTCACAATGTCAAATGGGAACAAAATAAATGTTTCCTACAGAAAACAAGGGTTCCACTTCATATTAAGATCTGCCAACAGCTTTGTGAGTACATATTAATAATCCAGGCAACATCAATGGTACAGTAGTACAGCTGTAACAGCATATTCTGTTCTCTTCTAATGTGTGGTTTTGTATGTGTAAAAAATGTGGTTCCCTGTACTTAAATCAACAGCTGCTATTTCCATTATAGCTTTTCAAATGTACTTGTGCAACTGCAACTGTAATGAATCATTAGAGACAAAAAACATTTAACTGCTCCAACAATATCTATGTTGTGTGGGGCTGGATTTCTCAAGCATTATTTCAATGATTATTAGAGAACAAAACAATAAAAAAAAAATCAAGAGTCAAAATAATAGCGAACCATGCATATACTTTGAAATAAAATTAGAATCTAAAAGATTCTAAATATTGAATCATTTATCAATCATCCCTGATTTATTGAGAGCGTAATTTTTAAGAAAGCACTACCATGGCAGCTTCCTGGGCCATCTTGAGGAGGGAGAAGAACTCATTGCGGATCCCTGGCAGAGCAAGCTTCTCAAACAGGCACTCCTGAGCCTGTGCAAACATCATCTTCACCAGCATACTCAACATGGCCGGACTCATGTCGTAACTAGGTGTGTGTGTGAATGTCTCCTTTAGATGACTGAGAACAACTATTAAAGAAATAAAAAACAGAAATAGGTAAGAACAAAGAAATAATAAAATAAAACAGAATAAATTACACAGAGTCTTAAGTTGTTATTAAAATATTTGGTAGATAAATACCCATATCCTCCTTATAGTCAGAAGAGTTTTCATATATACACAACAAATATGGCCTTAGGCTGATGTTTGGTAAATCAAATTGTTATGCTGCACTTTACAGTCAAACTAACACTGAAATTGTGTGTCCAACATGAAGCATTTCAAAGGCAAGTACTCAAAAAGAACCAGCTATTTCTGTTGTTCAGGCCTGTGAAGCATTTCAGCTATTCAGAGCACCTTTTGAAAAGAGAGATAAGATAGACTTGTTATGCAGGACTGTATGTCTGTCATTTGCTGATCATGGCTCCCTTTGATAAGTGCCAACATGACAAGCTGGAAGCCAGCCATATATGGTCCTTCCTTGTGTAGAATGCTAGTAACAAAGACGAGCTATCTAAATGTAAGTGTTGAAAAGATGCCAATATAGTTTATTTATAATACACTGGGAAAGTTCTCTTTCATATCAATGCATTTTACATAACTATACAAGTCACTTTTTTTTTTACCAAAATAGACATGACATCATGATCTCAATATATCAAAGCAGGAAAACACAGCTCTGGAAAAAAAATAAGAGATCACTTAGAAATTATGACTTTGATTTTAGCAAATTGAAAACCTCTGAAATATAATCAAGAGGAAGATATCCTGCCATCAAAACAAGCTGAACTGCTTGAATTGTCTGCAACAGGAGAGGCATAAAGCTATCTAAAAGCAGTGTGTAAGACTGAACATGCCAGAATGGATGAAAACTGTAATTAAAAAACAAAATGGTTATTGCACCAAATATTGATTTCTAAACTCTTAAAACTTTATTAATATGAACTTTCTTTGGCATTATTTGAGGTCTGAAAGCTCTGCATCTTTAGTTATTTCAGGTATTTTCCATTTTCTGCAAGTAAATGCTCTAAATGACAATACTGGAATTTGGAAGAAATGTTTTCCGTAGTTTATAGAATAAAACAACAATGTTCATTTCACTCAAACATATACCTATAAATAGCAAAATCAGAGAAACTAATTCAGAAACTGAATTGGTCTCTTTAACTTTTTCCAGAGTTGTAGGTCACCAGTACTTCCTCTTAACATCAGTTCTGTGGGAGGCAAGCATTACTCCAAGGGAGCTCTAAGTTCAGGTCATAGTTTGAGCAACTATATTTTAACTGAACTGCATTCGTTTTATTATCCATGCAGGGCTTGGACAACCCATAGTCATAAACATCATCACTGATTACAAAAATGTGATGATTTGAATAAGGAGTGTTGACACATTGCAAAGAGGGGCACACCCACTAAAAACAAGATATGTCCTAAACCACTATCATACTAAGTAGTAACTAACCAGCTGATCTCTGGAAGGCAGTAATGGACTCCTCGAGGCCACTGCTTGTCTGTCTGTCGCTACGGGTTCCAATCTGTGTGTAAAGGGCGGCCATGTTGAACAGAATGCTGGCCTTCTCCAGAGACATGTTCTGCTGACACACTGGTACACCAGTAAAAGAGTCATACCTGCATGAAACGAGAAGCACACTTTATTATAACCTCATACAAAAGTCACATGAAGTAAAGTTATTGTTACCAAATAAGGCTTTTCCTTCCTTTCCATTTTCCTAAAGATCAAGTCATGTTTCAAGTTAATACATGCGCCTGCATCACTTATTAAAGGAAGGAGCACTAAACAGAGCTTTCAGTTTGTTCTTAACTCTGAACAGAGAATGTTACACAAGGGTTAGGCACAAACACGTGAAAAAATAGCTACTAGTAAATACATTGATTATTTCAGTATGACCAGTATTATCCCCATTTACAGACTATTAGAATGAGAAGTGTTTCGGTGTGTGTTTTTTTTTTATGAAATAAGTGAAAGTCTAACCCAGTGTTTATTAGCTACATTATTCTAACAACTCCTTTTAAACTCATTCTTACCTAAAAAAAACTGGGGTAGATGAGCAATAATATTTAATTAATCTTTTACCAAACCATTCTTTAAGAAGGAGTTGGAACATACATACCATGTGAAAAAAATTCCCATCTGGCGGTTGGGGGAAAAGAAGCGACTTTCCAGGAGGGAGAGCTGAGTGAAGTAGTTTGCGAGCAGCTCGATTCCTGCATCGTTGCGGCTGGGAGTGCGGCATGCCTGATCAGAACACACAAGTTAAGTAAAGCTAATCTAAGTGAACAAAACTGAAATTCCAAAAAAAAAAAAAAAAAAAAAAACAAGTTAAACGAGCGCTAAATGTTAATCTACACAGATTTCTCTCCTGAAAACTGTTTATTTGGGTGAGTAAAGCGCTTCAGTTTGTTTACAATAAGCATATATTTCCAAATTTCCCCTAAGGCTGGGTGCAGCAACATTACCATTAGCGGCTAACTGCTAGCACTTGTAAATGCCGCTTGACAGCGTTACACTGAGAAACCATGAGTGTTTAAGCTAAACCAGGGCGCTATCATCTAGCTTGTTTTAACAGGGTAAACACGCAGACTACAGCAGCTAATGCTAATACCACTCCAGCCTCAGTGCTGGAGAACTAAACTGAAACTCCTTTATAATGCTGTTCTTCAGCAGAGTGGCTTTACTGCTCCTTATAACCTGACTGATAAAATTCATAAATAAGGTACACCGGATTATAAGATGCTCTGACGATTTTGGGGAAAATTAAAGGATTTTGAGTGTGCCTTACAGTGCGAAAAATATGGTATTTACATCATGCTAACTGCCATGTTAGCTTGTGGCTCGTTAATTATATTCGGATGCTACTCTATATTGCACAAATACTTGTTCTAAACATTGTTGGCTGCACTAATAATCTGCCTTATATTATTATTTTAAAGATACATATTCCATTTTAAAATGTATTAGGTAGTCTTTATATATATTTAAATATAATATATGGAAATAATTAATTAATGGGTGATTAAGAATTTGGGGACATAATGGAATTTCTGTCTCAGAGAAAATACTTTAACAGTGTTATTACCTTTCTGAGGTCCATCAGATCATCTATCTCATCCTGATAGTTGGCACCATCTTCACTGTAATGCTCGAGGATAAAATCCTGCCAAAGACATACACAGCTGTCAAACACACAGTAAAAACCATGCACACGTACATCTATGATTCATCTCTTTATACGTTCATGAACTTTCAAAAATTTTGCAGCTTCTAGTGCGGCAATGACATCGGACATGCCTGGCATCCATGACTGCTCAACACTGTGTCATTACCGGCTGTATAAATGACAGGTTAGAAAGTAGGCCAAACTCATCTAACCGTCTCTCTCCACCTCCCGCAAGGCTTTTGCAAACATGAAAACACCCCAGCTCAACCTTGGCACACTTTAGAAGTAAAAAAAAAATGCTTTCAGTTCAACAAATAAGAATTTTATTAGTTCTTCATTCCAAGAGTTGACCTATTTTTCGTGTGAATACATCTTCAAGAAACGTGACCTTGGAAAGTGTTTCAAAAGAAGGAAGAACATACAGTTAAATAAACAGATCAAAACACACAAAGGAAATGTCACAGTTCTGTGGAATGTCTAATAAAAAGAACCAACCTTGAAAGGAACAGAAAAGTCCACATCTTTGGTCTCCTTCAGGCCCAGAGGGATGAGGGGGATGATGGCTGCACCCCTGTTAGATGTAAACAGAATGATAATGTAAGAGTTGAGAACTGACAGGCTGCTAACTTCTTAAAACATCAGTTCTAAGTGTAATTTAGGTCATCTTCTAGTACTGTATCACTGAAAGGTGAGGATACATTACAATTACACACAGGACACTTCATGTGAAAACTAACCAATAACATTTTCCATGCTTACCATTTACTTTTACTTTACATTTGTAATTTGTATACTAACTATGGACATGTATCAAATCCTGTCTCCTGTGTTTGCTGGCAACACACAAAGGACTGTCCATGCATGCGTGAGAAAAGCCTCCAATAGCATAGGTGCTGGCGTCAGCTGCAGGCAGTTAGGAACAGTATATCATAAGTTAATCATTATCCCAATATTAGCCTTTGTGGTGCCTTTTTTACATAGGCTTCTTATATGCAAATAAAGACTCAAATATTGTTCATATATTGTTGATATTATTACAAGCCATCATATAAGCAGAATGTCAAAATTAAATTAATGTTTTTTTTTTTTTTTTTTTTACATAACTTTTTTCCCATAGCATGATAAGGACACCAGTTTTGGAACTCTTTTTATGCCATTATGATACATATTCACAAATAACAGCAAACAAAAACAACCCACATGGGGTACCGCAGCAACACTCTAACCTAAACAACACCATGGCACCTGTCTAACATACTACTGCAATCACCTTGTAACAGTGTAGCATCTAGCTATCAAGCACTCAGCAATACCACAGCAACTACTTGAAATACCACAGAAACCAGCAAGTAACATCATAGAAACCACCTGGAATATCGTAGAAACACAGAATAAACATTGAATAAAAAAAAATTTATTCAATCGATAAACCAGTTACCTCATAAGAAGATACAAACTTGCTTTATTAGTCACTTTAGTAGCCATTTTTTTATGTACAGTGATCTAGGTAGGTCACAATAATTATGCTATTTAGGATATTTTTATATGCTATTAGTATATTTAGGATTCATTTTACATTTAAGCATTTTTGTATGGTAAATTATAATGTCTAAATTAGGGATGGGTGATATGGCCCTAAAATAATATCAAGATATTTCAGGGTGTAATGTTATTCTGGCAATTTTTTGTATAAAATAATAAGTGTAAAAAAAAAAAAAAAAAAAAAAAAAAAATTCTACCACAAAACTGAAGTGTAGAATATTTAGCGTGTTAACTACAAACGAACAAAAGTAAATACAGTAAATCAAATACAAATATTTTTATTGTGTCAGAATTTTTTGGGCACTATTATTGCATACAATACAATATTGCACATGCCTAGTCTAACTTATTATTTTAAAAGGGAAAGAAAGGGAGTCAGTGGCATTTTTAAAACAGCCATACAATTTTCCAAGGTCGCTCAGTTCCCCCAAACACTATTTAATATGCGCGTGTTAACATGCGCTGTTCTGACCGAGCTCTCAGAAAAGGCAAGAAAGTTCAACGTGTTATATGTGTTACATAACAACATAAAGCCCAGGTAATCAGGTGGCTTTTAATGCTTATTTTTATGTTGTGGTTAATCATTATTCAGCGATAACTAAGTGTTCCATAAACTTGTTTTGCCTTTATTTGGTTTGCTTTAACCGAATGGCAGGACATGGGTTCATTACATGCTACCTACAGTATATCTTAACTATACAAAACTATGCATGTCTATAGTAAGAATAACAACAAAAAAGAGGGAGAGTCACAATCTATAAAATTGCCTCAAAACTGCCAGAATTTGTCTGTATTTTTCGCACTACAAGGCGCACTTCCATTTTCCCAAAAATCGTCATTGCTCCTTATAATCTGGTGCGCCTTATGTATGATTTTTTCCAATCAGGTTGTAAGGAGCAGTAAAGCCACTTCACTGAAGTACAGAGTTACACAGGAGTTTCAGTTTAGTTCTCCAGAAGTATTAGCATTTCTCGCTAAGCACTAGCTCTTTCGCCATTCAAAGGTAAGTATTATTCACCTGTAGTCTGCTGCTAACCCCTGCTGGAGCAGCATTAGCATTAGCCACTAACTGCGCCTGTAACCTGCGAGTTTACTGTGTTAAAACAAGCTACGTGAGATGAACTGCTAGCTAATATCGCACTGGCTTACCGGAACACTCAGGGTTCCTTAATGTAGCGCTGTTGGGCAGCATAAGCCACTATCCGTGTCTAGCACTAGCGGTAGGCGGCTAATGCTAATGCTCCAGCCTTAGCGCTGGAGAAATTTGAAAATCTAAGCTTACTGTAAATAAACAGAAGAGCTTTACTCATTTAGGAGAGAAAAAGTTGTATGTATGGGATCCTATTGGCTGCTCTATCAACACTGTAGCCCTACTGTAAAAATCTGCAGGAACTGTGTGTCAATGTTCAAGCTGCATGGTATAAATTATCCAAAAGGATACCATTAGGACCCTTTACAACCCCATGCCAAAAGGTCTGGTATGTTTTGTTACACACTGATTCTGTATTTGTAGCTCAACAAATATTGTCTAAGTATCAGTCTCTATTTATATAATTTATTGATCACGGTAAACTTTGTCTTTCATTTGAATAGCAATACATTTTTGATAAGTGTATTTATCTATCTATTTTATTACAATGAATGGAGGTTATTATCAGGACAAAAGAAAAAGATGTCTCTTTCAAGGGCAAACAAACACTCAGACACTTAGTCTCAGCTCAGTGCCATCTGACCACTAATCATTCTTTTTGTTTTGGTTGTCAAGGGAGATGAGGTATGTTGAAGAGGAGGTGAGCACTTGAATACAGACAGACTGTTTTCTCTCCCCTTATTCTCTCTCTCCCTCTCTCCCTCTCTCTCTCCCTCTCCCTCACTCTTCCTCACATTAGCCACATAAACAGGGGGACTTCAGTAGCCTCTGGGCTGAATTTTTATTGCGTTTCAAACCCCCTGACAACCTGCACGCAAGCAGATGGACAGGGAATGCTTTTAGAGGGCACATATAAATATATATATTTTTTATTGCGATAAGTTTATTTACTTTAACACTTTTCTTTTTAACTAATCCTTTTGCATTGTTTAGGAAGGACAATGATTCTGAAAAGAACCAAGACATTTCAAAGAGATATTTTTGGTTGAGTGGTAACAAACTTTCTTTATACAAAAGATCTGCACCTCTACAAATGCTTCACACTTCTGGCACAGATATGACTAGTTTTGAGTCCTTTGCCAGCAAGGAAACCTGAGTGTTTTTTTTTTACACCACAGTTCTATCATTAATGTTGAAGACAAGAAATCCTCTCTGATGTCTCTTTCTTCCTCTGTACAATGCAGCTGTTTATATCCACCTGCCCATCAAACAGGTTCACAAAAACATGACTGCCAAGTTTTGAACCAGTTCTCCGAGTCAGCAGCGGGGGAGGATCTCTGACTGTATGTGTGTGTTTGTGTATGAGACTGTAAGTCATGTGTTCCTGCTTATTAAGCTCATCTACTGTTTTCTTTAAATACTTAATTAATGTACAGTAGTGTATTACTCACAGAGAGGAGAAAAGAGGAGAGGAGGGCAGGAAGTTTGGAATGTCCTTCAGTGTCCTCACTACTGCTGAGTCATTATCCTCCATAACTCATTAGACCGTGTGTGTGTGTGTGTGTGTGTGTGCATGTGTACTTACTGAACATTCTGGTAAACTTCGACGGAGCTGTTCAGACCCTCCAGCTGTTCCATCAGAAGCTGCAGGTCGGAGTTCACGTAACTCAACTCCAGCATAACCATGTCTCGTACTTTGTTGTTGGATGTGGCTCTGAAAAAGGGACAATGACAGAAACACACATTAACATTTAAAATATCAAATTTGTTTTTGGTTTTTTTTTTTACTTGTAAAAGGCAGATAGCTGACATTCTCCTTGTAATGTTTTTCCAATAATGAAAATAATTGGCAGCCTTTAAAAGTAACAATGACAGAAATTCACTTCTAACACCTAAGCATTAAGATGGGGTACCACAGGATCCACTTGACAGTACGTGAGAAACCACTTGGGATACCAAAGCAACCGGTGGAGAACACCCTAGCAAACATTTAGCAACATAATGCTACACTGTAGTTTGTACCTCGCCACACTGTAGCACCCATATAGCATGCATTTAGCAACATTGAATCCACTTGGAGTACCATATCCACAACTTCCACCAGCAACATCACAGCAACCACCTTGCAACACCATTCCAACCAGCTAGTATAGTTATACCAAGGTAAGATATGGAATTCCACAAGGCTCTATATTAGGACCGTTATTATTTACATTATATATGCTCCCACTGGGCAAAGTTATTAGAAAACACAATGTGAATTTTCATTGTTATGCGGATGACACGCAGCTCTTCATATCAGCCAAACCTGATGACAGAGTGAGATTAAAGAAAATCGAGGATTGTGTAGAAGATGTAAAATCATGGATGTCGCACAACTTCCTCCTATTAAATAGTGATAAAACAGAAGTTCTCCTATTAGGCCCCAAAGCTGCTAGAAATAAATTACCAGACTTAATGCTAAATCTGGCTGACTTCTCAGCCACCCCTGGTTCAGCAGCTAAAAACCTTGGAGTTATCATAGATTCAGATCTAGCATTCGATAAACACATATCTAATGTTACTAGAACAGCTTTTCTACACCTCCGTAACATCGCCAAGCTAAGAAATGCCCTATCACTGCATGACGCAGAAAAATTAGTACATGCCTTTATTACCTCAAGGCTAGATTATTGTAATGCGCTACTGTCTGGATGTTCCGGCAGTAACTTAAATAAACTTCAGCTAGTTCAAAATGCTGCAGCCAGGGTCCTTACTAAAACTAGAAAATTTGACCATATTAGTCCAGTACTATCAGCACTGCACTGGCTTCCAGTCAAATTCCGCATAGACTATAAAATTCTCCTGTTAACGTATAAAGCCCTACACGGACTCGCTCCTGAGTATTTACAAGACCTCATCTCCTGTTATGAACCACCGCGATTACTCAGATCTCAGGGTGCTGGTTTATTAGTAGTGCCTAAAATTCAGAGGAGCTCTGCAGGAGGAAGAGCTTTCTCTTATAAAGCGCCTCAACTCTGGAATAATCTCCCCGAATATGTTCGGGACTCAGACACAGTCTCAATCTTTAAGTCTAGACTGAAAACTTACTTGTTTAGTTTAGCTTTTGGTAATTAATGTTTTTCCCTTTAGATAAGGCTGCAGATTCAGGGGTTCATGGACAGAGGAAATTGTGGTAAACTGAGATGCTGGTGCTGTTGTTCTCCCACTGCACACGGTCACTCAGGTTTGTGGACGGTGGAGTGGGTGGATGCTGGTGTTTCAGGGTGCCTCCATGTCTATGTTACCTTCTGGCTCTCTGCCTTTAGTTAGGCTGTTTTATTCAGTTCTGCCGGAGTCATTTGCCACACTCTGATAATGTTTTAATATTCTCAGTTTTGCATAAATCCAGTCAAAACTAATTCCATCTCTCTGCCTTCCTCCGAGTTACTGACTGCCCACCTGTCTGACCCGATACCGATGTTGGACCCTCAGGCTCTCGCGTCTCCTGTCCGGCCAGACTGATGGAAGTTTCTGAAGTCAGCTCTTCTCCACCACCACCACAGATCAGCTGCTCATCGACCATCTTACTCTCCACTACAGATTACATCCAAGCCATTAGTGGCGCTATTACACTCCTGAGTACATAAAACCTATATAGATGTATAAAAGACTTTTTAAATTTCTATTTAAAAGCCGTTTGACCAGTGGTAGGATGGTCCCCCCTTTAATGTGAGTCTTGGTCCTCCCAAGGTTTCTTCCTCCTCCTGCAGCTCTGAGGGAGTTTTTCCTTGCCTCCGCGCTCACTGGGGGTTCTGTATTCTGTATTTTCTATGTGTAATGTTTTGCCTGATTCTTTGTCCTGTAATCATGTTTCTGTAAAGCTGCTTTGTGCCAACACCTGTTGTAAAAAGCGCTATACAAATAAATTTGATTTGATTTGATTTGATTAGTAACCACTTTGGAACACCTTTGCAACCACTTCGCAACAGCATATTATTCACCTGGTTTGTTTCCATATTTCTAAAAGGAGTGAATGATGTATTTTGAGACGTTAATGTCTACTTACAGCATTCCACATTTGTACATGAAAAAAAGTAAGAAATATTTGGTTTTCAATGACAACGTCACATCACCCACCTCTCAAAGCCCATCTCTCTTGATACGCAGTGCCGTGTCTATATTTCTATGCAATAATATTAGGAGGTCAGTAAATGACCTTGTAATACAGCTGCTCTGCTATAAACTTCAAAAATTGTTAATTACTTCCGGACTTTTCTGGTAAACTGACACCACTGATTTTACGCACTGGTTAGACAGAAACTCATTATATTTTCAGGCATTTCTTTGAACTGCATTAACGAAGCCAGACACCAGTTATTTATGTTGGTGGAGCATTTCACTCAGTGACCCATTGCTTCAGCTGACTGGACATGGGGCTGTTTTTTTTGATCAGAGAGTTTAGAAAAAAGGCAAAATTAGAGTTTAACTCAATTCAGCTTTACAATAATATATATATATATATATATATATATATATATATATATATATATATATATATATATATATATATATATATATATATATATATATATATATATATATATCAGGGTTGTTGCCATGTGCACAGAAAAAACTAAGCTTTCTGAATATGCTGTTTGTTTCTGCCTGAATTTAAAATACCTTCTTGTCTCCTATAGGGTGAGCTACATAAATCACTAGATTTAATTTAAAAAATATGAATAAATAGCTCTATTATAAATATATAATTCTTTATTTACTTTTAGAACCCACTATTTTATGACTTGCGTAGTACACTAGTACTTAGGGATTAGTTTTGTATAATTTGGGGTTTAAACCGCTGTGTTTTTATTCTTCTTAATGATGTTATAAAGTCTCTCTTTATGAGGTACTATCATGCCATACAGGGTTATACATGTGCTAGTCTTCACTCTACTTGTGTTTTGGCATCACCTCTGATGAGGATATACAGCTCACTAGCAGCTGAATTGGTTGGAAATCTGACATAGCTAAATTAGCATAGCTAAAAAATATATATATATTTATATATATATATATATATATATATATATATATATATATATTTATATATATATATATATATATATATATATATATATATATATATATATATATATATATTTATATATATAAGCAAACAACGGCAAACATCACTTACGCAAAGCACCACATTTCCTCTCGTCTCACAACTCACAATCCAAAAATGTACTTTATTAAAATCTGAGTGGTTCTTCTTATATAGAAACATAATTAACAGCAATAAGTTTTCTCCATTAACAACTGACTTAGACCCAGTAATCAAGGTCAGATACGAACGGCAAACCACAGAATGATGAGGCATCCTCTGAGGCCTATTGTTCTGCTGACACTGACAAGCAAACCTACTGACCAAGCAGGTGCACTACATGTCAGATATTATGGTCAACTCATCACCAACATCGACACCAGCCATTAGCAGACCAGCTGCCCAGAAAAGGCCGGTGATTCAGTCTTTTATCTTTTAGCGGATGTCCCACAGTTTCTATCTAAACAAAACAATAAGGGTATTCATCAGCTCCCCTGTATCTACCCCCACCTTCTGCTTTAGCTTCTCATTGTTTACTCTAGATAAGCTGCTGGTCACTGTAGAGAACATGAGAACCTGTGGTCTTGCTGACAAATATTTATTTGAATGTGGATTGTGGGTCAGGTATATGGGGGGGGGGGGGGGAAAGAAATTAATGAAAAATTCTGTGAAATGTTAATATTAAATTGGATGGAATTTTTATTTAGCATGTGCCAAACTGACACTCAAGGCATAAGAAGAATGTGCTCATGGTATCCAACAAAGAGAACATACAAAGAATGAAAGAGAGGATAAGTGAAAGAGAGAGCAGTAACTGTGGGCGCTTATGTTGTGTTAACGCTGTATCAAATTTCACTGTGTGAAAAGCGATCACAAACCCCTTTATTGGCCTGCCTAGAGTGGATCAGGAAGTAATTGTGAGCATAAGTGAAACTATCCTCTTTTTTAAAAGCACCACTGGAGTCCAAACTCATCTAAGTGTGTTTTTTTCCACCTATATATGTTGGTCTGGCAAAAACTATTCCACATAATTTTGCAGCATTTTTATTGGCTCATTCATCATTAAATTTATAAAGCAACCGCCACATTTACATTTCAACAAAACATAATAAAAAAAGGCCAAAATGCAGATGCAGATACAAGGTTTGTGCAGGACACCAGAGATACGCATGAATGCATGATGTGTACAGAGATTGTGTACTGCAAACATCACACAACAACATCCTACTCAGGAAGCATGCTTACACCCACATTCCCAAACACACTTTTATATTCTTAGGAAGCAAACCTAGACTCTCATTCTTTGCCAACTCAACTCAAGCTTAGACACAAGCTGATGCACAGATCTATTATCAGCACCAGTGCCAACCTTAAGTAGCTTGGGTATAGTTATAGTTACGGTTAATTCACACCTTTTTAACTGTGGGACAGATATGGTTTAAAATATTATTTTTAATAATATTATATTATATTATTATTTTAAGTAAATTTATTTGTATAACTGGTGTCACAAAGCAGCTTTATAGAAATGTGATCACAGGACAGAGAATCAGGTTAAACACTGAACAGAACCCCCAGTGAGCACAGAGGCAAGACTCACATATAAGGGTGGTACATCCTACCACTGGTCAGACAACTTTAAAATTAATGTTAAATAGAAGAAAAAGAAAATAGAACTCGCTACCATAACAGCCTGATTTATGATACGATGGTTAGTTCAACTCTGAGAGAAGCATGGGCATTCTTAAACCCACCATGTAGATTGTGAACCACACAACACCACTGGCAACTTTTAAAAGGCCTCTGTATTGGTGCTGTTCGAAACAAACAAACAAAAAAATAATAAACAATGTGATTACCTGATTGACTGACAAATGATTGATTGATTATCATTATCATATTGATTAGAGCTTAGATTTAGGTGTGCGAAGCTTAATTTAGATGCAAGGAAGGCTGCGGCCGTAGACAAGAGGACGAGCATGCGTGTGCACAATATGCAAGCCAGTGCTGTGTGATTCTAACATTCTAACTTTTTTTTTTATGATCACAGTGTGATTTGTTACTTTGCTATATTGGGGTTATCCTGTATATAACTTTATATGAAATAAAAAATTTAAAGCATTAAAAAACGTAGGCCACAGACACAGGTTTGCTTAAGCTGTCTGAGTTTGGGTTGGGCATTGGGTCAGGCTTAGGCAAAGAATCTAAACTCTAATGTGAATGCCTTGACTTAATTGATTGGTCAGGATGCTTACAGTACACATTTAGGCCCTGTTTACACCTGGTCACATAATTCAATTCTGATAAGATGTCAATTTAAGTCAATTTTATTGAGTGTAGGATTGAATGTGCTTCAATACGCACGTTTTGGTTGTACCGGATAGGGATTGTCCTTCATTCTTGTAACAGCTGGTTACTCACATTGCATAAATTACTGCAACCAAACTATTTCTGTAGTTGATAATTAGTGACTCACATTGGCATTCACATTTTTAGTCCCCTCCTCTTTCCGGAACTGCTTTAATGACAGATTGGCAGGTATTTGGACATGAAGTGTATATTATTTCCTGTCACCGTATTTTAATAGGGTTTAGATTGAGACTTTAAATAAGCCTTTGCAATAGTGTAAATAGTTAAATATGACTTTTCTTAACTATATATAATCTAGATATGGATTTGCTTATGTGCCCCGAATCATCATATTGTTGCCTGGTCAATCTGCTCTTCAGCTCTACCTAGTTAAATGTAGTTAATGTAGTTTTGAAGTTTAATTCCAATGGGCAAAACATTTTTAACAGCACTGTATGAGCATGCTGCACACACTTCAGATCTATACTTCTGAGGCTTAAAGCCAATGTACATCTGTAACAAGTTTGACCTGTAGACCTGTTGTGTCAAAGGGTAAGTGCTAAACCGAAGCATTGCCCTAGGTGTTGCTTCGCCTATAAACCACGTGTAACTCCTGCCTTTGATGTGTGTACGTACGCAAGTGTGTACACACATAAACAAGCGCCTTGTCCTTCACTCGCTGTTCTTGTTCTTGAGGCTGGAGCCTCTGAGAAGAAAGCCTCCTTAGCTTGCCTGGGGCCTATCCTCACAGCAACAATGTTCTTCTGAGAGTTTCTTCTTCTAACTAAAAGAAACAATTCTCCTCCATTATTTTTTTGCCTCCATTAAATTTAGTTCAGTCTACAATGTAAAATTTAAGGATGATAAATTAAATTACTTATTTTTTAACACCTATAGTTTGTTTGCTCTGGTTTAAAGATGTTTGGAAACGTTTCCCTCGTTCCCCCGTTTTTTTTCACAATGGGAAAGAAATTAAGCACACACAAATTTGTCACAAAATCTTGTGCCAAAGTTCTCTCTTCTAAAGGAAGGAAAGTAAATACAATAAGAAGGTCCTGTGTTCAGGACTAGCACATATTTCTGTGAAATTTAACATGCAGTAATGGCAAAGATGCGTTTGTTTACAGCTAAAGTAATTATCTGGGTTATATAACAGATTAAACTGCACACACACAGCCAGTAAGCCTAAACTTGAAAAATACATGACAGTTTGATCAGCTCAAAATCAATGAACATTCTCACAAAAAATGAACTGCTACACAGGTTGGACACATCTGAGTATATTCTTTATTTAAATCTGCCAAAATTAAATTAAATTTATAAATTAAATTTAACCAGATGTGGTTAAAATCAGATGTGAAAACATCCTTAGGGAAATTTGGGTATAGACAATTCTAGAAGGCTCTTCGTTCTAGAATTACCATCAGGAAGCTAGAAGTCACCAATTAGCAAGATGTCATTTGAGTAAGACTAACTGGGCCCTTGTTATTAATTCACATATATAACAAGACCTACATACGTAAAACTATTTCAGACTAAACAGGGCTGCTCACTTTTGTAGGTCAATATTTAGTCCCATATTTAGGCCAATGAATTGTATTTGTTAGAGATGACAGTGAAACCAGCCTATATTTGC
Source organism: Astyanax mexicanus (assembly GCF_023375975.1). NCBI lineage: Eukaryota > Metazoa > Chordata > Actinopteri > Characiformes > Acestrorhamphidae > Astyanax > Astyanax mexicanus. Next base: position 13,922,774 of record NC_064430.1, on the reverse strand, counting down.
CATAGATCCCAGTGTACACACTGCATTAAGTGTAACTTTGCAAACAGGCTTGGTGTATTACTGGGGCCACTGGCTGTCACAAAACTCACAGTGCCACACCTGTCAAAGCGGTCTGGTCTGACTTGAATAAGAGGAAATACAGTGCCATGGATAATGTGTGTCTGGATGCTAATGGCAGAGTGGAAAAATAATGGAGGTGGTGGTAACACAATCAGAGTTTTAAGGAGATACCTTTAAGCCTCATTTTAGGTAAATGGTAAATATGGATACAAACTGTGCCTCCAATCTGAACTCCGCATTAATTTAGTCTGCATTTGTCAAAAAAAGTCACAAACACAGACAATCAGTAGTGTAATAGAAGTAATGAACTGAAATGAACAAACCCAAACCCAAACAAAACAGGTTTACATTAATTCTGCATTTTCCTTACCATTTTTTTACTAAATATATTTTTGGCTTGTTTTTAAAATATATATTAATTACTTTTAATAGTAATATTTTTTAATAATACTAAACACTAAACATTTGTAACATCCCAGTATACCACCAAACAAAGCACAATATGGCTGCAACAGGATTAAAACTTGGACTTCATTTAATTGCAAACAAGTGGACTTTTTCTGGGTCATTTTTTTGAGCTGGATTACTCACTGACACTTGACATCAGGTTAACGGCGCACACACACACACACACTTTCTTGAGCTTCAGTGCAGCAGCCCACAGCACATGAAGGCCAAACCATACTTCATAAAGAAGGAATTCAACATACTGTATGCTCATTAGCCCAAATTTCCCCTAACTTTTAAAACAGAGAAGAGAACAGCAGAGAAAAGAATAGAAGAGAAGAGCAGAGATGATGTTCTAACCCCAATGTCAAGTCGGAATCCATAATGACGTCAGAGCAGAAGATCAAACTCTTCAAGATAAAGACCCACCCAGCGGGTGTGTCCAACACCACCATGGAAACAGTGAACATCCGAAACATCACTATAGCAACTAATAATCCCAAAGACTTCGGGGGACAAAATGTGTGTTTCAAGACCAAAAACAGATGAAACACACACAAACAACAGGAGGGCGAGTTTATGGCAGCTCCTTCTGCAGTAATCTGAGTTTGTAGGGTTTCCAGACCACTAATGAAACGCATAGACCACTAAAGCGCAGCCTCAGGCAGTGTGATCATTGACCTGAGAACAGTCTCACCATTCAGACATTACAGCTCATCTAAGATTATGCCAAAACCATGCTGATCCAAGATCGGAAAGAAGGAGCAAGTTGCACATCAGCTGGATTCAGACTAGAACTAATTCATGAGCTTTTTCAATAAAGGTAGAAAGCCAGCAGTACAGGGGAAAACTTGAATACCTCAGTGTAAAACTGAACTAAAGAAATAAACAAATACATTTACTAACCCCTGTTAACACTTTCACAAGTTACAGTTGCAAAGAAAGGATGACATTTTATCAGACAACTGATTCCATCAGAATGGTTCAAATACTGATCAGAAAAAAATCACTTCCATGAGAATTTTTTTGGCAGAAAAAGAAAAACAAATTACTGAATATACAAAAAACTAAATATACAAAACCATAATCCAGCTCAGAAAGACAGTCAGTTAAGTCACTAACCCACTACAAACTAAAATTCGTAAAATTGATATACATATTAAATTTAACAGCAAGACTTGTCAATCCTATCGAACCAGTCACCTGTTGTCAAGTATTGGTGAATAATTAGCCAGGAAAAACTGCAAAAATAAACATTTATATTTAAATTCCATAGCAGTCACCCAGTGCATGTGTACTACCATGCTGACGTGTTTTTGCCTCAAACTAGTGGGAGAGGTTAAATGAAAAAAAAAAATCTGGCTAAAAAAAAAAATTTTTTTTTTTTGGTGAATCCCAACTTCACGATTCATTTATATTAAGAAAATAAGGGCTCCACACTTCGAACATGCCACCATATCAACACTACGTCTACTAACAAGTAGAAGTGAGTGTCAAATCCACATATTTCAGAATACAACAAACAACAAGTGCCTAGTTATGTTATGTGCATTAAGCTAATGTATTATTGTTTTAATTTATAATAAGATCCAAGTAATTTAACTGCAATAAGGTATGTGGTGGTCAGTGTGGAGTAGTAGGTTTACAGCTGGTTAACATTATACAAATTATACTGCAAAAAACACTATTCTGGATTCTAACCAGTAAACTCACTTGTTTCATCATGGGTAAACTCTCCAAAATAACTAAACAAAATCAAAGAAAGATGTTGGCAAGCCTTGTCCAGAGGAAAAAGAACACAAACATTAGTGATGTAACACACTGCATGGTTGTGGTGTACCCAGGTGAGTCAGAAAAGTATGAGCCCGGACACATAGAGAGATACAAACATAGCACTACCATTCTTTACCGGCAACATCACTTGTAGAAACAAAGGAACACTGTTACTTATCTGTCTTCAACATTGAATCAGCTACGAAGAACTGCACGTATGCCAATCTTGTAGATGAAGACACGAGATTAACTGTATCTGCAGCATTGCTCATCTTTCACAGCGTCTCCATCGCTCATATACACATACATGCTGATTTAAAGCCAAGTGACGTAAGGTCCAAAGACAGATGACTGACAGGACCGAAACTGCTCAATGTAAACAGAAAAGGCAAATTCCTCCAGAACAGGGAGAGGTTTAGCCAACAGCATCTTACAGCCTCCCAAAAGAAAACAAAGTACTAGAGTTTTTATGATCGAAACTTATCAAAGGGCAGGCGCCATTATAAGTGAGAGAAGGAAGTGTCAATAAGAGTCTGACAGCTTTTCAAAGCGTTTCTTCCTTTTTTAAAGAATGAGTTTTATGAATTGATTAGAGTGTGTGTATTATGCAGGTGTGTACTTTTAAATATACTCATGAATTTAATAAAGCAAAAGCAAAAGCATTTGTGCATGTGTACGATAGAGGTGGATAGGGGTTTTCATTTGTCACTATCAGCAATGTGACTTGTCTTTTTAAGCTTCAATATGTTTAATGCTGGCTCATTGCCCTGCCCATAACCACACTGGAATACACATTTGAATGCTAGAATGGGTTTAAATAGTTTTAACCTGTTACTGTACCACTTACAGCACTGGATAAATGTTGGATGTAATAAGACAATAAAAAGCAGTAGTAAAAGTTGTTATTCACTTACAAGTTGATTTCTTTATCCAGAGGTAATCTAAGCTAACTCAAAGGCTACTGTAATTATACCCACACTACATAATTCTGGCAAAAAAAAACAATGACAAAGGTGTGAATAGTGTGTGAAATCAGCCAAATACAGCTCTGGAAAAAAATAAGAGACCACTTAAAAATGACGAGTTTCTTTGATTTTACCTAATTGAAAGCTTCTGGAATGATTTTTGCACCAGGAGTGGCATAAAGTTATCCAAAAGCAGTGTGTAAGACTGGTGGAGGAGAACATGCCAAGATGTATGAAAATTGGGATTTCTAAACTCTTTAAACGTTATGATCTTGTTTTCTTTGTATTATTTGAGGTCTGAAAGCTCTGCATCTTTTTTGTTATTTCAGCCATTTCTCATTTTCTGAAAATAAACGCACTAAATGACAGTATTTTTATTTGGATTTGGGAGAAATATTGTCCATAGTTTATAGAATATAATTTTTTCCAGAGATGTATATAGTGATAAAAAATATAGGTCAGAAATTAGCTATCAAAGCAAACATTATGTGCCATTCCTTTTGTTTTGGAATGCTTGCTATAAATTTCCACTCTGTAAACTTTGCGTTTCTGGCCCGAAATACAGTAAACTATCAGTCTCTGCATTGGCCTAAAACACAATTATAGGTCAGTCCCTATTGAAGAGTATGTTTACATTTGTGTACATACTTAAGAAGGTTCTCTGCCCCGGCTCTCATCCTCATCTGCTTGATGATCTGTTGATTGAGGGACGCTCTCTGATTCTGGAGCTTACTGCGGCCAGTCTGGGCAAGTGGGTTACATCCCTGAAAAGAAAATAAGAGAGAAACTTAATTTTTGACAATCTGATAGAAGGAACCCTAGGAGAGACATTTGTCACGTTTAACAAATTCTTCTGAGAAATAGTCACTCGGCCTCTTCCGTCAGGCACCGGTCACAAGTACATACGCACACAAGCAAATAGCTCAGGCTGCCCTCAGCCCCAGATGTCAGAATTTTTTTTACATCTGAACTTCAAGTCAATCAACTTTCTCACAGGAAAGCAGTACGACTTAATAAAGGAGGTAATATGCTCATATTAAAAACAGTACTGTGTGTAATCTGTAAACAGTTTATGTTAAAACAGGTTGCTTGTACCTGTTTTATCAACACACACAGATCCATCTAGAACAGTTTCTGACTCAGGGTGTGGGTTATGTCACTAAGGTGTGTCTTGTTACATTCAGTGACAGCACGAGAGAGAGAGAGAACAGAAAACGTCAACAAATGAGACATTTCCAGTTTTTATGATGTCATGTATGTCTTCTTTCAGACACGCCTAAATAAACCCTGGATTGTTGCCTTCCTCACTGCTGCTGGAGACATGATGGGATCTTTCTAGAAAAGCACTTCCTATTCTTATCTAAGCAAACATTCCTATCTACAAGCAAAATATCTATGGGGCAAGGGCAACTGCTTAGATCACACAGCTACTACAAAAGGTGTGTTCATATTAGTGATCTGTTTTTTTTTTTATCATTGCACTATGGTGCAATTAAGAAACAAAACAAAGAAGCTAGTATGAGTTTCACATGTTGTACTCTTAGTTGGCAGGTGTGGTTACATTTCCAAACACAAAGACAAGCATGTATGTTATGGGCTGGCCTCAACAAATGATTTAAAGTCAGCCAGAAATAGCACATACTCACTCTGTGACAAGTTACACTGTCAGCAGGGTATTTCTTTCTAAGGGGTTGTAAAGTAGTGTAAGTAGTTTTAGTTTGTTTGTACAAATTACATGTTTCACACTACACATATTGTAGTATTTTAGGAAAGGTGGAATTGTGCCAGCTAATTTTGACCATGCCTACTCCCTAAAATACCACTGGAATTAACTTGCTACACTGTAGCACCCATCTAGGTTTCACTTAGCAACACCATATCAACCGGTACAGATACAGCAGCAATCAGCTACCAACCCCCTAGTAACGCAACAGCAATCAACTTGAGTCACCATAGCAATTAATTACCAACCATTTAGCAACTTTACAGCAACCATCTGTGATATCAGAGCAATCACTCAGCAAAACTGTAGCACTCACCTAGTAACCAATTAGCAACACTGTAGCGTCCACCTAACAACACCATAGAAACTTCAGCGGAGTGGCTTTACTGCTCCTTACAACCTGACTGGTAAAATTCATACATAAGACGCACCAAATTATAAAGGGCAAATTAAAAGATTTTATGTGCACCTTATAGTGCGAACAATACGGTACCTACAGTGTTTTTCTTTAGTTTTATTTTCTTCAGTGGTGGCAGCAGGTCTACACTCTTTCCAACCCTCAACAAACATGACAAAATGTCAGCAGGGAATGCTGCATAAATAAATTAAATATCATCATTCAGCATAATTTATCAGGCTTGGTATTAATCTACTCTGTTTACTATCATTATCAATACTCCTCTGCTCCTGCAAAATACAGCTCTTGGAAAAAATATAAGACCACTTACAAACTTTCTTTGATTTTACCAAATTGAAAACCTCTGGAATATAATCAAAAGGAAGACGGATAACCACAAGCCATCAATCCAAGCTAAACAGCTTGATTTTTTGCACCAGGAGTGGCATAAAGTTATCTAAAAGTAGTGTGTAAGACTGGTGGAGGAGAACATGCCAAGATGCATGAAAACTGTAATTAAAAATCAGGGTTATTCCATCAAATTTTCTGGACTCTTTAAACTTTAAATCTTTAAACTTAAGCTCTGCAGCTCTTTTTTGTTATTTTCATTCCATTTCTTATTTTCTGCAAATAAATACAACAATTAGAATAAAACACCAATATTCATTTCACTCAAACATATACCAAAAATAGCAAAATCAGACAAACTGATTCAGAAACTGAAGTGCTCTCTTAATGTTTCCAGAGCTGTATATGTAGTGGGAACCCTTACCCAGCAACCACCATTTATATATTACTTTAAATGTACACTGCTTACCTAATAAGCGATACCTAAAAGTGACTAAGAAGAATTACTGTAATGCTGATTTTAACCAGTGGTGTCCAACCCCTCTGTAACCATACAATCAAGCTAATGAAGGCCTGCCTTCACAACCACTTCATGATTACAGACAGGTGAGTCAGGCCAGGGAACAATATAATTTCTTTAAAAGAGTAAATGTCCAGATGTAAAAATAGGCTGGTGAAAAACAAAAACAGAAGTAGGAGATTTGTGAACTTATCTTTGTTAATAATGCTAATGCTTAATTTATTCCTGTAGTTCAGGGTGACCCACAACATTAAACACTGACTCACACAAAGCCTAGAACACCAAAACCAAGCATGCGTTAATTCCACTGCCTGACTGCTGAGCCTCACCCAAAGTAAGAGTCAGTGGGACAGACACTACAACAAGCAATTATCAGCTCAGTGAAACTGTGTCGAGAGGCCAGCAACAAGGTCAAAGCAAAGCTATGTCTCTTCCTTTCTCTCAGACACACACATACACACATTCCCCGGTTTCTGGAAAAAAGAGGCCTCAGTACATCTTGTATGCCTGATATGCACTATTTGGTTGCTTTCATTACCAAAGAACACTTTATATCTTCTTATAACAGGGCCCACTCACTCCAGTCCTGGTAACAAGAGCAGCAAACAGACTCTCTTTGGCTCTCAGTTTTGGCTGATACTGTATTACCGGTAGTCTAAAGCACTGGCTATATAAATGAAGGCTTTGCTATAGATAGGTGCTTGGCTAAAAGCAGATTAAGCCATAATAAATCTTTCAAAGGCAGATGCCAGTTTTTAAAAAATATGATAATTACATTTCCAGAGAATACGGATGCTCCACAACTCTAATTCTCATGTTAATCATCATTTCACTTTATTGCTCTGGCTAGAACACTGAGAAACACTGTGGGGTTATTTTACAGTTCTACAACTGTTCCCACATCCCAGCCTCAGCAGAAGCTTGAGCATCTGCACTACATTAGTGCATGTGGTTTGGCTGTGTGCTGCTTTTGGCTAGATGCGACGTCATTGGAAGAAGGACGAGGGGAACATGCCGAATCGGCGATTCTGTCTCTTTGGCCACAGACACAGCTTCACAAGCAAAGATCCAAAACCATCATCATCATATTCAATTTACAACATTTACTACAAGTCAAACCACCCACTATATATATACATATTTCTGTCCTATCCTCTACAGCTATGCCTTTTACTATGCATTTAAATATATTGCCCAGTCCCCCAGCGCATGCTGTTTCATCAACTGAACCAAAACTATTTTCCCACTCCACTGCAGTATCTACTATCTACTGGTACAAACCCCATCACCTCAATCTCCATCATGTGGCCATTTCCACCATTCTTCATCTGCTGGCCCAAAATTATCTACCTACTCCCAATCCCCAACCAGTCCTAAATTATCTGCCTACTCCACAGTATCCACTCATTCATAACCTCACTATTCCTCCACCAGTCCAAAACTATCAGCCCAGTTTTTTTTGCTACACCGCATTATCTGGCAGTCAAAAAAAATCACCCAAAGTGGCATCATACACTCTACTGAAACCAACCCCCAACTCATTATCAAAACAATGAAACCCCTCAGATGACCTATCTGGTCAGCCTTTACTGGACATTCCTGATTTACTGGACCACAACTGCTCCCTCAAAACCCATTACCAGTCTAAGGATCGATTGCCTAAGAACTTGAGTTGTCGTGATACAAGATACGAGTCTTGATTCTGATACTGATACCGATACTGACATTAAGTGTATTTCGGATTACAAAATGATGCCATGTTTTTAAAAACTGGTAAATTCTTCTCATACCCAAAAATCTCAACTTTGAGTTTTTGTAAGCACTGGAGTTATCCACAAAATGCTTAGAAAACTATATTGTGTACTATGAAAGCAAAATATCACATAATAACTGTCATATTTACCATCTCTAAGCCCAAGTATCACAAATCTTACGAACTGAAATACTAATAAACTCATAAATGCTTTTTTCATTGTATAGTATGATTCTAAAAAAAATTTATTTAGGTTTATTACATTCATGATCATTCATTTTTTTTAATCTGATCCAAATCAGTTTAGGAATTTTAACTTAAAAAAATATTCCTTGGTTTTTTTTTGTTTGTTTGTTTTTACACAGAGAAAAATGCAAGCACACCAAAATGCATCACAACAAACCACATAAGAACATTCTCTCAGCATATTGGTCAGACATGTATGGGGCAGAAGCAAAAAGTAAATACAAGAAGGCTTTGTGTTTGAAAATAACACGCATTTCTGTGAAATTTAACTTAAAGCAGTAGAGGTGGCATTTGTTAAAAGCTGCAGTATTTTTTGGGTAATATACCAAATTAAACTACAGCTGTAGAACGTGTTTAGCTCAAATTTGCAGAGTACAGCCGATTGCTGGTTCGGATCAAGGTCAGCTCACTTTCTCACCACAAACAAACCTCTGCAGAATTCATTTTGGATTGGGACTACCCAATCCAAGACTACCTCCTACCAGCCCTCCTTGTTTTGGTCCAAAGTGTGATTACTAGTAATACATGCTCAAACAACCACATCTCACCAAGGGACCAAAAAGTGCAGGTATGAAAAAAAATGTAATATTTCTTCAAAGAACAAACATTCCAAATTCAAACCCTCCCAAACATACCATAAGATTATGATATGGTATTTCTCATAAGAACCCATTTCTGGCATATATATTTAGTGAAGATGAATAACAATATAACAAAACAATATAATTTCTTTAAAAGAGTAAATGTACAGATGTAAAAATAGGCTGGCGAAAAACAAAAACAGAAGTAGGAGATTTGTGAACTTATCTTTGTTAATAATGCTAATGCTTAATTTATTCCTGTAGTTCAGGGTGACCCACAACATTAAACACTGACTCACACAAAGCCAGTGTTTACATGGAAACTGGAAAAGCCATAAGTCCTTAATCACACTGACATATGCACTCTGTTCAGAAGTCCTAGCAGTTTCCATACACAGGTTCTAGCTGGTCACACATTACAGACAGACTGAACAGCCTGTGTTTATGCGAGTGGTCAGTTTTTATTGCAAGGTGAGATCTTTCAAAACTGGCTCTCATCATCAAAGTGGACTCCAGGCCAAAATTCACTGTAACAAATCCAGGAAGTGGGAGACAACACAGCTCGGGCAGTTCCAGTTCATAAGCAGAGCTGAGGCTCCACAGAGACAATGGCTCTTTTCAGAGCTCAGACACACATGCGATTAGAGTAAAAAAAACACACGGATGCCTGAGCAAATATGTGGCCGCACAGGTTTCACCAGCTAAAGCAACATACAGTCAACACGTTGCAGATAATTACACTCTTCAATCAGCACAAGTCTCACACGTAGACACACATACACTTAGATGTCAGAGGTGTTCTTATATTTAATGAGGGTCTTGATATTTTTAAAATGTCTTTACATACAGCTTAGGCCTCATCACTTATCAGTTTATCTCTAATGCAAACATAAATACAGTACCTAAAATATACATACAGAATGATCCTGGTAACACCTCACATACTGTTTGCACCCTCCCTCTTTTCATTCACGTGAAGAAACTCTAGGAACTTCGTGAAAGTCTCTGAAGGAATGTGTAGGGGGGCATAAATCCCTCCAAAGAATTCATAAGTCATAACTCAGTGAGTCCACCCGTCTCACCCTACTCACTCACACACTCACCCCATCCAGGCCGTGCCAACACTACCACAGGACACACCTCATTATTAACAGAAGTCTCAAGAATTCCAATTCAATAAATCATTTTCATCCCCTATGAAGCTATCATAGATCCAGAGTATCAGTTATCTAATAAAAACACAGGTAAACCATCACACTCACATTAGAGCTACATCTGAATCTTGGCCTATTATCAGATTCCTCCATTGAGCCAAAACGTCCAACTCAGTTACACCTGGCAAGGCCTCTCAATTCTGTCAAACAGGGTGTTTAGAACACACAAACCCGCCAAAGTTTGTTGCATTTTAATGAGGCCTTGTATGCGTTAGCAGATTTATGATCATGACTAAACCTGAAACATGAAACTAAACCTGACAGATTTCTACAGACAGGAGGCATGAACTTAAACTAGGTCTTTTGAGATGATGCTTGAACGGATCCCAAACCTGGATGAAACATCACTGCACCTTTTCCTTTTTTCTGTAGTTACAACACCTGCCTGCCAGATGTCTTCAACCAAACATTTTCACTTCAGGAAAAAACAAGCAGCATAAGAAAGTCAAGCAGCAGGATTTTGTATTTTAAGATTAACTCTAGAGCCTCCATACGGAGGTTGGCCAAGTAGAATGAAACCAAAACTCAACTGAAAGCAGACTAAAAAAAGAAAAGAAATAGAAGCTATCAGAGAACTCGAGAAGAAGTAAAAATGTACTAATCTCCTCACATGATGTCCCGGAACATTCAGCTTTTTTCAACCAAGAAATGGAAGCTACCCACATAGCAATAGTACATTGAATCAACCAACATTTCTCCATCTCTAATGCACAAAATTTATATTGATCTCTGACATAGGAACTGATTCATTTATGTAACTTCCACTGATTACATTCTGATTCGACATGGATTCAATGTTATGGTTTTATAGGCGTCCTTTATATTGAACATTACACACATTAAACCCAGCTGGCCACCAACTTCAACAGACATTGATTTTAGGTTAAATATTGACAATGACAACAGATGACAAAAATTTTATTATGACAAAAATGTATGACTTACAAGGTTATCCCTATTATAGAAATGGACCAATCTAGTGTTAGGAGTTCTGCCCAAGGACACTTATTGGTGTATTGCAGCATAGTCACCCAGGACTGGAACTGAACCATAGTCTCCCACTAATGTTAACTCAAACTAAATAGTCAAACTAATGTTAAACACAAATTCTGAACTAGGAAAAACTTATAGTCTTAACTTAGGCTTTATCTAGATGAAAAATTAAAGTTGCAATTCAACCAAGATAAAATAACGTTTATTCAATGTTTTAATGTTTATAGTTTAAAATAAAAGGCTCTAAGAGCTTTTTGGTTGAGAGATGTTAAATTACTGAGGAATATCAGAGCAAAGCCTTATTAGTTAGCTAGCCTAGTTTAGATTAACTAGCTAGCTAGGTTAGCTTACCAAACAGCCAAACTAATGTAAAACATATATTTAGAAGTCTACAAAATGTCTAGTTTGCCAAATTATTAGCAAACATAACAATTTACTTGAGCTGAAGTGAGACATTTAACCTAGCCCAGCTAACTAAACTAGCTTAGCTTTAAACTTAGCTAGTTCAGCTTTAAATCTGCCAGGTTTCCACAGTTACGTTAGGTTACACTGAAGTTAAAGAAAACTAACGCTAGCCAACTCGTACTCTTATAACGTTAACCTAGCTAACTAACTAAATTAACAACACCTCAGTTCTGAAACTAGAGCCTAAATTAATAAGTAAACAGGGGATAAATAATAAGCAAGCATAGTACGCGATTTACGTTAGCGTCCCTTAACGAAGCTCATGGAAACTTCTCTCACCTTTTTGAAGTAACTGTCCTCAGCGGCTCCGCTGCCCTGGCTGCAGCCGTTGGGAATTATTGCCTCAGTCATGACTGAAAAACCTCAACCTCAGAGACTTTAATTTATTTAAAAAATACACAAAAAACTATAAAAATCTAAGTTAAAAACGCGTTCTCTCCCCTGTAATTCAACAGGTGAGCGGACTCCTCTCTCTCTCACTCTCTCTTTCTCTCCAGCTGCTCGTCTCTATCGCTCAGTCACCACAAACAATCTCTACTCCCACTTTCCTCCACCCGCATTCCCACTATCTCCGCCCCCAGCGCGCTACAGCACCGCCCACCTCATCACTCCTAGCCAATCCCAGCGAAGGCGGGGGGACGCTACTGGACAATCACTGCAAAGTAAAGGCGGAGCTTTTACAAATACAGGTGGAAAACAAAAAAAGGACCACGTAACTGGGTGGATGCATTCAATTTACCTGACTGTTTGCCCCGCCCCCTTCACCTGTCTCATAAAAAGCCAGAGCGTGAGTTATATTTAGAACAAGCAGCAGCAGCAGAAGGAAGTCCACACACCGTGAAAAGAAAATGACAATAATTCACAGTAACAGAACATAAACAGTGAATACATAAATAAATAAATACAGAGTAGGCTACACAGAGGCCTACCTGTCCTACTGGTTAGTGTGTAAAGCCTTTCCAGTTATTCACGTGCAAGACAAGAACAAAGTTTTTATAATTATAGAGTTATAATATTTACTAGTTTTATTTCCCTTTTATTAACCTGTATCATTACGTTGCTATTTTTACTATGAATATTACGGTAATAACAGTGCACTTGTTATAAAACATCAATCGTCTTATACATTATATAACAGTTCATAATATAATATATAATGTCACGGCTTATTTTTTTCCTTTTTTTTACCAATTATAGGTCTCATTCCATCGTTTTTTTATTCATTTTAAAATGTGTAGTTGTGGCTGCTAGTATGAATAAATGTCTTGTGAGCTGGTTTTTGTGAAAAAAAAAAATTGCTCCAGTGATCCGGTATAACACTGCTTCAGACCAGTGAAGGATTAAGCAGGGGGGAAAAGAAAGGATTCCGGCTCTTGCCCGTGAACATTGAGGCTATTATAAACGCTTTAAAATAAAGACTTTTTACACTAAAAACAGTCTTTGCAAAGTCATATGTCACTTTACAAGTGCTGTTGAGCTTCTGACCAAGACTCTGTAAAATGCAAAATCCACGGGAGATCCTATGTAAACCTATAGTTGCTTACACACAGAGGTGGGTATTCCTGGTCCAGGAAGTACTGTCTGGACCTGGACTACCCATCTCTCCTTACACAAAATAGCTTGCTAGCTAAGTAACTTTTGTAAACAGAACTGTTTTAAACATACACACCTACCTAACTCAATTGCACTTCGCTGGTGGTGTTCCATAGACAAATTCTAACCATTTGTTCCTTAGCTCTGAATTACTGGGCAAAGCATATAACACTAATGTGTTATTTGCACAAATAACACAGGAACAAACTGCCATGTGGGCAGTTTCTAGCCAAGGAGGGCAAGGCCATGAATACTTATTCACGGGTTGATGTAGACATGGGTGCTTAGCTTCTGCAGACAATGGAGTTTGAGGCATGCATATACAACTGAGACAGACCTATTATACTTCACAAATAACAAGAAAAAGTGGATTTTAGTGGAAGGAAACCATTCAGTATAGTTGGTAACTGACAGAGGGGGATGGGTCCTCTTCCTGTAAGTGATATTATAACTCTGCACTTAACATGTGGGGTTACACATAGGGCCCATTCTCTTCACCTATACTCTATTCTCCCACTCACCATTAGCTACACAACACTTGTAACCACTTCCACCCACGTGGCCATTTGTGATCTGACTGATCAGCAACATTTAACCCAAACATGAAGCTCCAACATCTAACAGCTACCTTACTGTGGTTGTTTATGATCCCATCAGCAATATTTTGCAACATTGGGGGCTTGCATGACATTAGGTGGGTGGTTTTAATATCATGGCTGTTCGGTGCATGTATGAACATAGAACATATAGGCACTGACATCCCAGCAGTATGACAATTTTGCCTATATGAATAAGACATTTTGCATATTGCATTTGAAACCCACAGAAATGCACTTATACCAAATTTCCTTGTGCTTTATTGCCTCTTCTTCACAGATTTAGAGGCAGACATGTTTTTACATCATTTGAAAATACTCAAGGTTTTTAATCATATTCCACCTGAATGCTTCATGTTGTGCCACAGTGACAGTGATCTTCAAAGCCTAAGACCTTTCTATGCCCATTATTAACATGATTTAAAGCAGTATCTTGATAGAAAATAGATGTTTCATGCCTCTTCACCTTTCTCTGTTATTGCTGCACAAAGACCTTGAATGATTGCACAGCAATCAGTAGTTGCTTGGTTACTGCTGGAGCTGCGATTTAGGTAGGCCTGTTTGTGTGTGTGTGTGTGTGTTTTGAAGATTCAAAATGAAAATGAAAAGTGAACTCTACTCTGCTTCATTAACCCCTTTAGATTCTGTATGAGTGCACAAATTATTTCTTCACTTTCTTGATTATATTGCTATCAGATTTAACAGTTTGAAAGGCCCTAATATATAACCCTGTGGGAGTCCAAAATACAATGTGGCAAAATACAAGAGTATCTTTTTTTTAGCTGTTTTATTATTATTTTTTTTTTTACATTTTAAGACAAATATAATAGAACAAGTAGTCTGAATGGCCTGACACAATTTTATAAGAAAGCCACTAGACAATATCGAGCAGAATCAGCCAAATAATAAAAAAGAAAAAGAATATCTAAATTAAATAATAATGAAGCCAGACGAAATCTAATAGTAGTCTAAAGGGAGTATTTTCATAATCCTTACATCATTTGGCAAAAAAAGAAGATATAAAGATGTTTTAAAATACTATTATAATATTTCTTCAAAGAGGGGGATCTATCAGAAATGGTGGTAAATCGACCAAGCTTCTTATTTTGTTATAAATAGAGAATTCATAATGTAAAGTGCAAGCTAACCAAGAAAACTATCCTTTTTAGCCCTTTTTAAAAACTAGTGTTAAGTGGCGTCACCTAGTGTTCGTTTTATTGGCACAAAAATGAGGATTTGCTATTTGTATATAATAATATTTGTCCAGTAATGAAAAAAATCAGAAAGCTTAAATTGCATGTAACAGTGGTGCCATTCGAATCTCATACTCAAAAAATAGCACAATTTATTAATTTTATTTCACTTTCCAGCATTTTCTACATTTAGTGGTAAATCTGATATAATGCTGATGATTTTCCGAAAGCATAATTATGCTTTCCCTTATTATGACATGCCTGTGTACAGGAAGTGCAGTGTGTGTTTTGCTATGTACTTTGGACGAGCTGCTTCAACAGCTTTAGGTTATTTACTAATATCAGGGACATTATCTATGATTATCTACTGTAAACTAGGTTTGGTGCATTTAGCTCAAGATAACTGAATATAACGTTCATTATTTTGCTAAAAAAAAAAAAAAACACTGTCATTGGGTCAATATCAAATTTGTTGTTTTAACATAGTTATTTCCATTTTTATACAAACACAGTAAAAATGATTTTTAATATTTAAAGATTTATTCATTAAAACACATATAAAATAATGTTAAACTTTTAAAGTACTTTGTATGTTTTCTTTAATTTTCATTGATGCCAAGATCAGTTGTATAATTATTTGATCAGATATTTTGTTATTTAATCACTTAAAATATGTTTTAAGCCAAAAGTATACTTAACTTCATTATAACATGACTGGCATATAGCTTTCAGCTGTTCAATTACTCACACTGTGCTTTACTTAAGTGTGTGCCTAAGATCAAGACCAGACCAGGCAGTCAATAGGACAGTCAATAGGACAGTATATATTAACTGGACCAAGCCATCCCGCTGATTTCAACGGAGCCAGGTGAGGCCAATCGTGTAACTTCCTGATCGGCTTCTCGTGGGGCGTTAACCGGGAAAGTGAGAGATTGCGCAGGCGCCAGCATGACGCGAATCTTCTGCGTGCCGTGCAAACAACCGTACTGTTTATAGGAGCTGCACAGACCTATTTACTCCACAGTGAGAAAAGCTCCATTCCGTCCCAGAATGGGGCTTTTATTGAATAAACAGCAGATAAAAACTAGAATTACTGATATCCAATATTAGTCCACGGATTTACTGAAGAATATTCATAGTTTGTCTATATAACAAGCATTTAGAAACTCAGTAATAAGAATAATAAATGTGTAATATAAATTACAGTTATATCTATACATTATAATTATCATAGTCGATCTTATTTCTATTTACTACTATCTTACTATCCACAATGTATTATAACTGTTAATAGTAGTATTATATTTGCATAATAAGAGGTTACTTTGACCCTGCTCTAATTCAATCAGCTCTGTACTTTTACATTTTGAGGAGCAACTTCTCCAAATATTAAAGCACGGTATTTTGGGTCGCTGTCTTTTTACATCATCGTTAGCATAGTTGTATAAAAATGTTATTTTCTAAAGCTATGAACAGATTATTAATCTTATGGATCAAATGACAGAAAATCTGTTCTTTGTAGAAAAGAACACGGGCCGTGTCATAATCGAAAACGGCTTGGAAATACATTTATTATTGGTTCAAAGACACCCCGAAATGAATGGAAGTGAATGGATAGCTTTGCTCAAATGGTCCTCTCATCCCTCAGCAGCACACTTCTGGTGGCACGTTTTGGAAGGGAAAAGCTGGGGGCCTGATAGGACCTGGTGCTTCACGTTTGGAGGAATACAGTGTTATTGTGAAACAACAGCGCCATCTAGAGTATAGACAAGGCAGTGCAGCGGGTAGCAAAATAGAAGCTCATTATACAGTAGATTATAGATAAGTGTTTTTTTTTTTCATTATTATTCAAAAACTGTAACAATATTTTTTAAAATAATATTTTTTATTAATTATTACATATATATAGGAATGTAAACCTTCACTTTAAAGTACAGACCTGTACATTTCATACAGTTTTATTTTTCAGCTTTTTGTAATGCCCAGATAAGTTTAATAATTATTTTAAGTGATTGAATCATTTACTTAATACACTTTTTTTTAAAGAGAGATAGATGTTTTAATCATCTAGGAATTTTAATTACTTATTTATCTAATAAAAAAGCTATTTTAACATGTCTGAGAATTTCCTCTTCACTCTATCATTGTAAGATAACTCCCCCTATAAGAAAGTAATAGGGGTGTCACGATTCTCTAAATCCTCGATTCGATTTCATTTTCGATTTGAGGGTCACGATTCGATTCGATTCTCGATTTTCTTGTTTTTTTTTTCTTGTTATTATTTTATGCCTCATAAAATTTAAATAATATATTTATTATTATTATTATTATAAATATTATAAATATTATTATTATTATTTATTAAGATATATATGGTAATGCCATCTAGTGACTTTTTTTGGTAGCAACAGTGTGCACTATTAAAACAAGCAGTTTATCAGAGCTGTGTGTGGATGGCTGGTGAAACTGCTCACTTACATGAAGCTGCAGTTCTTCATCCAACCACTAGTCGGAGCTGCAGCAGCAGCACAAGCCCCGCTCTCTTCACTCAGTCACTACTTCAGTACAGCCCAGCCACGGGCTACAGGGCTCAGCCAGTCCGTTTTTACT
Organism: Astyanax mexicanus; assembly: GCF_023375975.1. Classification (NCBI taxonomy): domain Eukaryota; kingdom Metazoa; phylum Chordata; class Actinopteri; order Characiformes; family Acestrorhamphidae; genus Astyanax; species Astyanax mexicanus. The sequence goes on along the minus strand of NC_064430.1, from coordinate 13,905,297 downwards.
GTTTCTGTAAACAAATAAAGGTTTTAACCCCACTAACCGGATAATACAGCTCACTACAGTTCATCTTTCAGCCCAAGCAGCTAACAGCAGCAGGTTAGAACAGCCGACACGGAGTCACTGCTCGGATTACATTATAAACAGGTCAGTTAGCGCGCTGCTAACCTCAGGATGTTTATAACTATGGAGTTTAGTGGACACACCACGGCCGCCAGGTAAGTCTTTTAAAGGCTACTGAAAACTATTAAAGGCTATTAGAGGTTATTGAAAGCATTATTGGGGGGCAGAAATCAGTACAGGCTGGTTAGATAAGTGATGTGGTGAAACTGTGACTAGCGCTGTCACAGTGATGTTTATTAACGTCATTAAAACAGATTTTGTCAGGTATTGTCTTATAAATATTTACACACAACTTATATCTCTCCTGAAAAGCTTTTATTTTAGTCAGAAACACGCTTGTGTTTACTTTATCTGAGAGAAAGATGTTTTTTTAATTCAATGGAAAGCAACAGGTGTAGTCAATTATAAGTTTAAGATTTTTAATCCACCTCACTGTGATCTATAGTCAGTGTTCTCAAGTCACACTGACACTCGCATTTCAGCGAGTTCACACGCTCTCACCTGCGCGCACCCACCCCTCCGTTAGATACAGATACAAAACCTGCGCGCCCAACCCCCGCCCCCTTATTTTGAGTAAGCTTAGTTTTTCCACTAAGGCTAAGTGCAGCTGCATTAGCATTAGTGGCTAACCATTAGCGCTAGTAAATGCCGCCCGACAGCGTTTCACTGAGGAACCCCCTAATATTAGCTAGCGGTTCGTCCAACGTAGCTTGTTTTAACACTGTAAACATGCAGGCTACAGTTCGATATACTCACCTCTGCACGGCAAAATAGCTAGCCCATTAGCACAATTAGCGGCTAATGCTAATACTGCTCGAGTCTTGGTGCTGGAGAACTAAACTGAAACTCCTGTATAACGCTGTACTTCAGCGGAGTGGCTTTACTGCTCCTTACAACCGGACTGGAAAAATTCATACATAAGGCGCACCAGATTATAAGGAGCACTTACAAAAAGTCATGTTTGCTAAGTTTTGACACAGCAAAAGGCACAGTATTCTGATAATAGCCCCATTAACTGCTGTTTTTCCACATCTCCACAGTGTGAGCTGCCCTTTTACTACAGACTGCTTACATTAAAATGCTTCTCCTAAATGCCATAATGCTGCACTAACCAACCGAGGCCTTTCCAGGCTTAATCTTAGCTTAGGTCCTGCTGTAGGCCAGAGCCACTTCAAACAGCCCTAATAAGAGTGTGTCCGGGAGCACATGTCAGGGTTTAGTAAAAGTAAGAGTCTGGAGAGCGCGTGAGGCTGTCTGTGTCTGAGACCAGAGCATCTACCACGAGGATTAGAGCTTTTAACTCTGACTCTTGCTCTGCTGTTCCAGACGTGCTTCACATAAGAGTGGGCTTTACTCCCACGCTGCTTTCTGACCTATTTCTTTTTTTTTTTCTTTTTTTTTTTATAAAAGCCAGAAAACTTTCACTAGCCCAACACTCTATGAAATCCAGATGTTAACAACATTGTAGAGTTACCAATGCAGCTGCATCCCACATGCAGAACTTTTTAAAGGGGTATGCAATTAGGACATTGGTGTACCTGGTAAAAAAATTAAAAAATAAATAAATAAATAAATAAAACAGTACAGAGGCATACAAAGGTCAAACTGTTAGTGTGAACAGTTAAGAATGTTTAAGTTTAAAATATCTCCAAAAGGCATAAAGTTAAATATGAAAATTCCCCTTTGTATTTTAAGCAAAAACATCTTTAGTGTTTTTACAGATGGTGTTACGTTTATGTCTTAATTTTAGCAAATAAAAAAAGTATTTGCTTCTGTTTGTTTTCATTTAATCCATTCTTCCTTTTACCCGTGAAATGTTCCCAATAGAGGTGAGATAAAATATCAATATTGCGATACGTTATCAATACATGGTGTCAAATATGAATATATTATTGAAACATTTTTGCTCCCAAATTTAAATTACTAAAGTTACTGCATGATTACTCCACATGGTGGTGCTATTCTAATGAATGGTGTAAACCTGCTTGTCAAATTCTGTGACACCAATAAATTCATAATGCTTGCTATTTGCTTATTTAGGAGTATTTTATCCTCTTTAATTTCCTAAAACCCAAACTCTTGCATGGCATGCATTTTTGTCTTTGCTATTTGGGCTAATTGGCACCTGATAAGTGTAAAAACAAAGAATTATCCTTTTACATGATGAAAAAAAAATGATGTCCACGTATAAGGACTTTTACATCAACAATAAACAAAAGTTCCTCTGCTAAGACAGGCTGGACCAGACCAGTCCAGGTAGCTGCATCATTAAAATAGCAATGCGCCAAAATGGCTCATGGCTCTTAAAAGGGATGGCAGGTGACACGCTGATTGGTTTATTACATGTTACACCCAAAACACACTCATGATTAATCAAGAGAATTAGTACATGGCTTTTGCAGGTTTCGAGTTGTGCAAGGCATACTTTTCCCATCGCTACGATAGCAAAGACTACTTTGGCCGAGAAAGCCCAACGCAACCAATGCAAATTGAAAAGCGCTACAAAAGCACAAAACACATCCATCAAAATTACAACACAGGCGCAGCAAATAGAAAAACGCGCTGCAACTAGAAAAACGCGCTGCAACTAGAAAAACGCGCTGCAAATAGAAAAAACGCGCTGCAAATAGAACCACAACACAACGGAAGTGAGTCACAACACAACGGAATTTTCCCGGGGGACCTTAAAAGATACTGTACCAGCTGCGTCTTCAGTAACGTCTCGGACTTCACTATGTGTACAAAGGACAATAAGTGGCAAACAAGGCGTTTTGTGAAGCAGAACTTTTAATAATATGCACACAACCGTGGTAATCACAGGTAATAAACATCACTTACTTTTCAGAAGCTTGTTTGCCACTTATTGTCCTTTGTATACAGCTGGTACAGCATCTTTTAAGGTCCCCCGGGAAAATTCCGTTGTGTTGTGACTCACTTCCGTTGTGTTGTGGTTCTATTTGCAGCGCGTTTTTCTTTTTGCAGCGCGTTTTTCTATTTGCTGTGCCTGTGTTGTAATTTTGATGGATGTGTTTTGTGCTTTTGCAGCGCTTTTCAATTTGCACTGCGCTGGGCTTTCTCGGCCACCGTAAAAGACATACTGACACGCTAAATCAAGCTGCACGGTGCAACAAGCTGCAATTGACAGCTTGCTTTCAGACACCTACATTGCATTCATCTTCAGCTAGCTTAATTGTTCACAGTAACAGTAATTTTGACCAGAGGAGATCATACTATGGTATGCCACATTAAAATAAGGTGGCAGTTCTGTGTGTACGTTTATTACACATTTTAAACCTTATTATTTCATGTATAGATGGTTAATGTTTTACTGTTGCTCTACTGGATCTAGCAGTATAACAATACATGCACAGATCCTGTACATGACTCTTTACTGATTTGCATCATGGTGACAGATTGTTGTATTATCTATACTAATTTGAATTTAGCTAGTTAAGATTCATTTTTTTGTATGCGTGTCTGTGTGTTGTGTCTAAGAGTAATTTATAGTGGACAATGTACAGCTGTGGAGATTACTTCAGTTTCTGAATAAGTTTCTCTGATATTGCTATTTATAGGTATATGTTTAAGTAAAATAAACATTGTTTTTTATTTTATAAACTACAGACAAATTCCAAATAAAAAAATTGTCATTTAAAGCATTTGTTTGCAAAAAATGATAAATGGCTCAACAAACTAAAAAGATGCAAAGCTTTTAGACCTCAAATAATGCAAAGAAAACAAGATCATATACATAAAGTTTGAGAAGTTCAGAAATCAATATTTGGTGGAATAACCCTGTTTTTAATCACAGTTTTTATGCATCTTGGCATGTTCTCCTCCACCAGTCTTTTACACTGCTTTTTGATAATTTTATGCCACTCATGGTGCAAAAAATTAAGCAGTTTAGCTTGGTTTGATGGCTGTGATCATCCATCTTTCCCCTGATTATATTCCAGAGGTTATACATTTGGTAAAATCAAAGAAACTCATCATTTTTTAAGAGGTCTCTTATTTTTTCCAGAGCTGTATTTGATTTGATTATAAAGATTATTGTAAGGATTATGTGTATTAGAATTCCCGCTGTATGATTTTGTCTACATTTTTATAGGACCGTCATTACCATTACCTTTACCATGTCCAAGACACGAGAGATGTTCTCAAGCTCTCTTGAAAACAAGGATGATAATACACAGACACAGATGCATGGACTAACACACACACACACACACACACACACACACAGACACACACACACACACAGACACACACACACACACACACACTGCTACACTCATGCACAAAGACCAGAGGTTTCTGTCTGCCAGCTGGATCAAAGTTCTCAGACAGTGTGTTGATATTACTTCTGGTGAATTGAGGTCAGCGCTGCAGTAACTGGTACCAGACTACACCGCTGCACATATGGAACCTGTAACAGTTCACTGCTATTTATTCTGCCACACACTATCACAGCTCTGCTGGACTTTGCTCCTCCAGGAGCTAAATGTAATTTACAGCCCACAGATTGGAGGAGAAGAGTAAAAAACAAAAGACATAATACATATTACATGGTTACAGGAATAATATTTTAAAAACAAAAAACAACAATTGCAGATGATCAGTAAACTTGCATCATGTTTAAAGTTTCCTTATTTGCACTGGAGATAGGAGACTAATGGAGCTAACAAATAAAACTAACGCTGTACCAGATAATGTAGCTTTATAAAAAGCTTGCCTCCAACTCTGTTGAGTTAAACAATCTTAACTAGACTTACTTATGTGTTTTTGTCACTGCATACATATACTGTTATCTTTAAAAATAGAGACATTAGATGGAGCTGCAGAACTGGGAAAGTGAACTGATGCACTATGAAGAAGAGAGGTTGAGTGCAAATCCCACCCACAGAAAACACAGACAGGGCTTACATGGTTATGTCTATATATGGCTAAAATATTTCTGTTTTTCACTAATATGTCAGTAGAGCTGTCTCTTGTTTTTCCTTTTCTTTTGTTATTAGATTTTGGTTTGTTTTGTGTATGTAATTTTTTTTGTATAATTGAAAATTGAATAAAACTATTATTGCGAAAAAGAAAACACAGACAGGTCTACTTACTACAAGGAGAGAGATGCTCTCTCTTTTTTCTTTCTTTTTCTTTCACAGCATTTTGAATTTAGATTTTCCATTGAAATATAATCTACAACTATGCTTAATCCCTGCCCGAGAAAATTCCCTGAAGGGTGTAAGCATGCCCGATACACAACGTCTTGATGAGAGAAATCTGTGTAAATTAACATCCAGCAATCAATGTTTTTTTAAGAATTACAGTTTTGTTTAATTACCACGACGAAACCTGCTGAATTAGAAGGAAAACAAGGGGACACCCTTGTTCTTTACTATTGTTGCTTAAAATGTGCCTTATAATCTGGTGCACCTTATAGTCTGTAAAATACAGTACATTATTTATTAAGACAGAATAGGAGGCAACACTACAAGTTTAAAAAAGCTAGGTAAAGATGGGTAGAAGGAAATGGCTTGAGGAAAAAGGCATCCTTACTTTGGGGGAAAAAACTGAAGTGACCTGCTCTAATTCTTGTAAGACATTTTCCTTATTACTGTATGCTGCTGGGACAGAGCAAATAAAAATAATAGCCATTTGATTGATTTGGAGAGGATGTTCTTTACAACCTACTGCAGTTACTGAGTTTGGATCACTCTAGTATATAATTCAAAGCTAATAAATATCTTCTTACGAGTTTATTTGACCCAGTTTCTCAGTACTGAGTCATTGTCAGGAGTGAAAAGCCTGTGTTTGACACTATGGTAACTGAGCCAAACAAACCTCAGATAGTTTCCTGTTACACACCTCAACTTGCCCCACCATGACCATTATTACTGCTGGTTCCACCTGTATAACAAAGCCAGAATATAAATACTCTGGCTGTAATATAAATACTCTGGCTGTAATATAAATACTCTGGCAGTAGTGCTTACAATTTAAAGTATTGGCAACAATGAATCACAAATACAGTAAAAAGACTGTAATTGTATACATAATGTAAATACATCTCGCACGTTTGAGAGTCTTTTAATTACACTAACTAACTGCAAATATCAGTATATGGAGATCAGCTGGTCAGGGATGCTGGTTAGAGTAAAGACTTGTCCTACTAGTGTTCTTTTTTCTTGTGTTATAATTTTTATCATAAAGGTAGGCCCTAGTTCTAATTTAAATTGTATTATGAGTGTAAATGTACTTTACGGACCACTATCAATGAACATCTATTTTTTTAGTCTATTTTCACCAAATTATAAGGCACATTTTAAGCAACAATAGTAAGGAACAAGGGTGTCACCATGTTTTCCTTTTAATGGGGAGGCTGAGGGCGCCTAAGTAAACAAAACCGTAATTCTTAAAAAAAAACATTTTCTTTCCAGGCACTGGATGTTAATCTACACAGATTTCTCTCCTAAAAACTGTTTATTTGGATGAGTAAAGTGCTTCCGTTTATTTACAGTAATCTTAGATTAGCAATATTTTCAACAGTTAGCAGCAGCGTGGTTAGCAGCAGTAAATTAGCTTGCGCTAGTAAATGCTGCGGTTTGTCCAACGTAGCTTGTTGTACCACAGTAAACACGCAGACTACAGTCCAATATACTCACCTCTGAACAGCAAAAGAGCTAGCGCAGCGGTTAGTGGCTAATGCTAATGTTGCTTTAGCCTCAGTGTTGGAGAAACTTCACTGAAACTTTATATCGCTGCACTTCAGTGGAGTGGCTTTACTGCTCCTTACAACCTGACTGGTAGAATTCATTATACAGCTCATTTATTTATTTTTTATATAATGGTTGACTGCCTGGCCACAGTGTTGTAGGCCACAAGAGCAAGTTAATATTTTCTTTACTGCAAAATGTGACTTCATGCTTTCACAGTTGTACAGTTTCATTGATGTATTTGCGTATTTGCAGACAATATTGCATTAACTTAAATGAAGTAAGTGGAAATTGTTACCATAAATAGGTTGGTTTAACAGTGTAAGCAAATATTTAAGCACACCAGCTAATTAGCCATTTTATTAAAAAAGTTAATTACAGTATATTATACATTAGAGGCATTTTACAGACTGATATTGTGCAGGAAAATAAAGCAATATTCAGTTATAATATACATATGATCTAATATTTAGAGCTAATAAGAATGTGCAACTAGACTAGGCCAGTCTAGTAGTCATTTTGGAGCATTTGTATTGGTTGATACAATCAATTTGTATTGATAAATAAATGCGGGATTCACATTATGACAGAAAGTAAACAGTGATGATAAACTCATTTCAGAACAAGTTATGTAACATCAACATATACAGTACATCTAATTTGTTTTTTTTCAGGCCCTCAGCTCATAGGGGCCCCAGGTATTTGCCTTTTTCCCTAGTGCTAAACCTGTTCCTGCTCCCGTATGGTGAGCAACACTTAGCACTATCATGCTGCGGGGCTTTATATGCTTCTAGCCTAAGGCTGCCATTAGGCATAGTGCCAAATTCAGGTGAATGTTTTCTGCTCCAAAGAGAGAATCCAATTTTAATGGCAGTGCTTCTCCACAGTGAATAGACTAGACTGTGTATGAATGAGTGCATTCTAATGTAGACAAATGTATTCATTAAAAGCAATGTGCACAAATATTTGGACATAGAGTGTATCAGAACAAATATAGCAAAATTGCTGGTGTTCTTAGAAAAAATGTTGCTTCTGCTAGCAAGTGACCCAGCACACTGGATTTTTCAAAAATCCTACTTTGTGATTGTGATTGGCTATGGTTTTAAAACAGCAGATGGCGCCAGAAACTGACTTCCCAAGTCTAACACACACATACAACCTCAAATTAGAAGAAAAAAAATTAAGACAGTATGAAAAATATAAACACTAAGATGAAACAATTAGCTGAAGTTATTTAATTGCAGACAGTATATACAAAATATATTTAATCTTTTGTCTGGTTTTTACTTAATTCCACTTATTAATATACATCTATTCCTGCCTTTAAAGTGGGACAATAAAGCATTTACGTATTTGTAATGTTGCTATTCCTTCTCACAACACTTTTGGCACCGCCTCTGAAATACCAAGAGATGGTTTCAGCTGTTGTTTCATTTAATTGTTCCTATAAATACATCTTAAGGCGTGCGACAGTATGGGGTCATCATTGTCATATAAATTCTCCAAACATTCTCTGTTGAGGACTGGTAGGGATTGCCGGGAGGACAGTGATCTCTCAGCTTGTCCTTTAGATGTGGCTTAAAGCACAAACTACACTTCTCAAATGTAAAAGGAAAAACTGAAAAAATGTTCCTGTATCTTTCAGCTTGTCCGGAAATGCATGCATAAAACATTAATGTTCAGGTCAGTCCAATCTACACTTTCTGATTGCAGTGGGAGCCAAGAAGTATTTTTTCTTTTTTAATCACATTTCTGTGTCTCTAAATTTGTCCAGAAATGCATGTGTAAACTGTGTCTTGTAGGTGAGCACAGTGAGTGTCTTGTTGAGTGTCTTGTGTCATGTTTCTGTATTTCTTGTGTAAAGCATGTCCTTTAGGTGTGGCTTTAAGCACCTACTACATATCTCAAATGTTGGTCCGAAATGCAACTGTAAAGCATGTCCTTTAGGCATAGTTTAATCAAACACTATAAGGCAAGATCAAAGGTATGTGACAAAGAAGTTTGATTTTTTTTTAATGTATTGCATTTTTTTTTACATTTTCTCTCAATTTAGCTAGGCAAATTGTGCCACCCATTCAGCTACTACTCAGCTGTATATCCCTCATCACTAGTGATGCCACAACACAAGGAAGGTGAAGACTAGCACATGCCTCCTCTAATGCATGTGAAGTTGCTGAGTAGCATCACAGCACGCTCGGAGGAAGGCGCAGCGACTCTGTTCCAATAAATCAGCCTTGTGCTGATTGACATCACCCTAGCAGTGAAGAGGGGAGAGAGTGCCATTTACCCACCCAGAGACAGCAAGGACAATTATGGTCTCTCGGGGCTCCGGCAGCTGATGGGAAGCTGCATGACCAGGATTCAAACCAGCAATCTCCTGATCATATGCAATTTGTTTTGTATGAATATTTCCTCTCTTTCATAGCAACCACAAGCCAACTACAGGCCAACCAGAGTGTGCTTCTTAACTTTGGAAAGACTACAGAGTCTGACCACAGGCGTACGGCGGCAGTAAGCTAACAGGGCCGGTTTCCTGATGGTCGGTCTGTCTGTCCAGCTCTCCGTGACTTCTGTCTCAAAAAGCCCGGGGTCTCTTTTTTGCAGTGGGGAGGTCCTCCCCTCATCTGAATAACTCCTACAACAACAGGTTTCCGCTCATTTCTCTTTTTTATCCGGACCGGCACAAAGCTGAGCAGGGGTCAGCACTCCTCACGCTCTGAATGGACGCGGGGTGAGAAACAGCTCAGGCTACTGATCTGAGGTCAGCCGGAAGGTGGCGGACCCCACTGCTAGCAGCTAAGGCAGTGTGCAGTTGCTATGCAGCCTTCGCCTTCGCCCCAAGAACTTTCGCCTTTCTCTTAACAAATTATGTTTTGTGCAGGAGCATGGCCCACTATTGAGAGAGGAGAGAGGTCTGGTGGAGGACTGAAGAAGTCTCTTTCTCCTTATTCAGGATGGAGTGACTGATAGGGGCTATGTGTGCATCCATGCTCATATACAGTATATATATATATGTGTGTGTCTTATCAGTGGGATTCAGTGGGAGTGATATTGTAAGGGTGTAAATCCTTGCTGTCCATCACCTTGGCTAGGGATGCTGATTGACAGCTGATGATGATGTTTAATTTAGAGAGGTTTGCGTGTATAGGTAAATAAAATTTTAGACATTTAAAGATTTTCATACCACACAGAGACAGAATTAAGACCAATAATATGGTAAAAAAAAATAATTGCATTTAAAAAGCACATCAAACAAATATTAAATTTCCGACTATAGACAAAACTGCAAAACTGGAATTGGCTGTATGCTATATAATGTTTTAGTTCAATAAAATTTCAGATCTATTAAAATGAATTCAAATCAAATGATCTACTATTCAGGCATTATAACCCCACGTTTAAGTTGAATCAACTTGAGTTTTCAGAAAATATTATTTAAAATAAGCTAAGGAAATTCAACTTCTCCAGGCTTATAGGAGCCATTAATAATGCCGATTCTTTTGTTTTGACCAGATCAGTTCAGGGAGATGGATTTAAGTCATTTTAAGACAAATTAAGGCCAAGTTTAAGACCTTTTAAGGATACACAAAGAGCATGTATATAATACATCATTAGCTCAGAGGCAAAACAGTTTTTCCTGACTTTCAATCTTTTTTGTAATTTTTTTTTTTGTGATTGGACAAAAGTATTCAGACACATGCTCATTTGCTTTTCTTAAAGTAACTCTACTCTCCACTGTCCACATTTTAAACCCTTATAAGTTAAGTCCACTCAAATAATTTGAGGTAATTTGTTCTCTCAAATGAATTACATTTTCAAAACTCTTTTTGTAATTTATAATACTGTATGGAGTTGAACAAATCTTTAAGTTCAACAGACAAACCACAAGTACTTGACACTCAAAATGCCAAGTCAGTATTATTCTCTCAAAATCATTAATTCACATAAATTAGTTGTAGAGTAAACAGTATTAAGAGATGGTGAGTGTCAGAAATTGGGGAACACAGCCAGTATGCAAATAGATTGTTCCAGAAGTCAATGGAAAAGAAGCTGCCAATGACAACAGACTAAACTCAGTTACTATACGTTGGTTAAAATCTAATATCTCCTTTTAAATCTATTTGTGCCCACAAATGTTCAGCTAAATAAAAATCAATTCAATTGAGTTCAATCAACTTATGGGTTTAGAGTGCAAGGTAAGACTAGATTGTGGACAACTGCTGTGAGAATTGTATTGACATTGTATCCAGTGAGAAAAGAATTAGTAAGGTCAGGACTGGATAACATACTGGATAGAGGAGCACTATCATTCCAGAAGCTCAATGCTGAGGGGTTTATACCCCTCTAATCTCATGCCTGGCATTAGGCATGGTTCTAATTGTAGGTTCATGTTTATCTGTATTAGAGTGTCCTATTCAATTGGCACTACAAGCTGTGTGAGTGCATTTGCACATCTGTGTAAGCAATGGGTGCAATTAAAAATACTTAAGTACTTTTGAAAGGTTATTTAATGTGTTGTATACTGTAGTTTATGTAGAACTACTAATTTCTTTAATACAGAACTCTTGAGAACGCTTTTTAAAGCAAAAAGACTGTAATGATTGCATTAGTTTAAAGCAACCCAGCATATCACATAACCACAATTCTCAAAGTAAATAAGATTGGCTTTATTGAATAAAGTATCCTAACAGGATAAGGATGTTAAGGCTTGTGTGTGTCTGTGTGTGTGTCTGTGTGTGTGTGTTTGTGTGTACACATGCGAGCATCGTGACATATTTGTTTACAGCTCCTCCTCTCACTCCCTCCATCCCTCTCTCGCACACAGCCGTCTCTGTTCCTCTCTTCCTGTCTTTTGCAGCAGGGCTCTAGCCAAAAGTGAGGCCCTCCGCTGTAATTGTTCTTTGGGCAACATTAGTGTGAGAGAAAGGACAAGAGGGAGGGAAAAAAAGCTGCCACGACTTTGCAACTCTTGCACTGCCCCCATAGGCTGCCGTCAGGGCGGAGAGAGTGAAAAAGGGAGGACAGGTTTGCTGCTTGAAGAAACACACACACACACACACACACACACACAGTGGGAAACCCTCAGGGCCTTTTAGACATTCAGAGAAGTTTTGAGTTCTGAGCGGTACAACTACAGGTTCATTTTTATGTAATTGAATCAAAATTGTCGTACCGTATTTTTTGTACTATAAGGTGTATTTAAACTACTTTAATTTTCCCAAGAATCGACAGTGCACCCTATGACCTTGTGCGCCTTATGTACGACTTCAACCAGTCAGGTTGTAAGGAGCAGTAAAACCACTCTGTTAAAGTACAGCATTATACAGTAGTTTTAGTTCAGTTCTCCAGCAGTATTAGCATTATCCGCTAAACGCTAGCTTTTTGGCCATTCAGAGGTGAGTATTATTTGCATTTACCATGTTAAAACAAGCTGCGTGGGACGAACCGCTAGCTAATATCACCTTGGTGTACCGAAACACTCAGAGTTCCTCAGTGTAGTACTGTCGGGCGGCAGTTAGGCTGCATAAGGAGATAGACGATGCTCCAGCCTTAGTGGAAATCTGGAAATTGAAGCTTACTGTAAATAAACAGAAGCACTTAACTTACCCAAATAAACAGTTTTCAAGAGATAAATCTGTGTAGATTAATATCCAGCACTCGTTTGACTTGTCTTACTTGTTGGAATTTTTTTTTTAAGAATAACACTTTTGTTTACTTAATTTAGCTTAGCTTTACTGGTCTCACCCCCCAGCAGCCAGGCCTGCTGAATTAGAAGGCAAACATGGCGACAGTACCACAGTACACCGCTAACACTAAAACAAGTAATAAACATACCTTAAGAAATTAGTGACACAGTAAACCCACAATTTGTTTAAAGTCAAATAAATTAAGTCTGTTTTATCAGTTTTATCGGGTAAATATTCGTGGCCACATCCACTAAACATTTAAATGGGATCTTTAAGTTGAAGCAAATTATAATTATTGATTTTAGTCTGTTGCCATTTACTTTAATACTTCTTTTCCATTGGCTTCTACTTTTGATTAAATTGTAGATAATTTTATTTCAAATTATGATTACCTACCTGGCTCCGATGTTGTTAAACCATACAATATTTTCTGTGCTGCCAACTGTGTTGGCTGTATGCTATATAATGTTTTAATTTCGATCTAATTTCAAATCTATAACCAATAAATGAAACTACTTAATATTAACTTCATAATAACTTCAAGTGTTAAGTTGAACTAACTTAAGTTTTCATTTTATGTAATTGAATCAAATTTGTTGTATCTAAACTCTCAAAATATAGCTCTCCTACAGTGCTGGTCTCCATTCCAGTTTGCGCACTAAATTTTGCACCATTTGGCCCATTTTTCACCAAAAAAATGGAAGGTTCTGGAAGCCAAAAAAAGTGTACCCAGCTGGTACCAAGAACAGTGGCAACATCTGTGGGCTTGTCTAGTTGTACCGCAATAGCGAGACCCATTCTGTGACACATTCTTGGTTCCAATGAAAATGGTGCAAACACTCAGACTCAGACAGGTTTTTAGTTTTTTATTTACTTTGAACGTGCAGCTGCAATTTGTAGCCTCTTGCGGCCAATTCAAAATCACTGTGCGGCTGCGACACAATCTATTTCCTCGTTTTTCTGCCACTGACGTGCACAACTCACCGCCGTTGTTCATTTTTCTGTCTACTTACTGACTTTTTCCTTTCTTTTTGACGTTAAAGGTTGCATGAATTCCAATCTGTTTGTTCAGACAGGGTCACATTACCAGAAAGTAAATTTATTGGAATTCAATGACTCAAATCAGAATTGAAAATTCTGTTTACAGTGTTAACCTAGCCACACAAATGACACATCTGTGTAATGAATGACGTAAAAGACTGGATTTGGGCCACATTAACCAGCTGTTTAAACGTAACCTATTTCTCTCTTTATGATGCACTCGTATCATACATGACTAGCATGCTCATGTGGGATTTTTTGTCTTTGTGTAGAAATATTTAAAAAAATCTGTTTCTAAAAAATTGAATATGCGTGCATGAGACGTGGGTCAATAAGTAGCATCAAACTGTCTTGCTAATGCATCATCTGAAACAGTATGACAGACTGTGACCAAATACACCAATGCTAACAATTTGTGCTTTATTTAGTTATTTAGTTTAAACCAGTGATAATTGTGTAGCGGCTGGATGTATAAAAAGGTAAGGTAAGGAGAAGAGGGCACATATGAATTTTGCTGAACTGTCACTTTAAAGCAAAAGTATCAGAGTTCAAAAGTATCCTCAGGTCACTGAGGAATCTCCAAACCGCGCATGCACCACTGGATCAAGAGAGAGTCCGCTAATTATCACTACTCGAAAAAAAAAAGAGAGGCCTCAGATTCAGGAAACGTTTCTCTTCATACACAAATGAGTCACGCTACTGTCAGACCAAGATGAGCCTGCTGCTGAAAATAGGAAAGAGGCACAAAGCCAGCCAGTCGAGAGCCTCAGTGAAGTGACATTCGCGAATTTTATAAACATCAGAGAGTGAGACGCAGCCTCAAACTGCAACAGCTGAGAGAGACTAGAGTGATTTCACTTCAATAATCACACATGTCAAGTTTACATTGGAATGTATCTTGGTAACCAATTTTTTATGGAATGTTTTGCTGCAATTGTTACCTTAAAATACTAAAAACCCCGTTAGCCATATTTGTATAAGCCATATTTGTTTAAAAACCTGTCTACACAGGTAGAAAGTAGGAAGGACACAGTGTGCTTTTTAAAAAAGGAACAAGGTAATGATTATTATTTAACTCCCAGTCTAGTATGTACGTTTTTGTACATTTACTTTGCAGGCTTAAAGGGGCACTAAACCCCCTCATTTTAGCTAACTCCACCCACAGCTTAAATTGGAAAAAGGCTATAAAAAATAGGAGGGGTAGTTTGAAAGGGCACTGGGTGATGTATGGGTTTAGATGTGGGGCAGGAAGGAGAGCTGATTTGCTGAGCTGCAGCAGCAACAGCACTGTGCCTCTGATAGCAATGAGACACAGGTGGTTGGACGCCCGCCAGAGTGCGAGATTATTGATTGACTGATCTGCATACAGTGATGTGTTTGTGTACTTAAGTACACGGACATCCTCACCTATGGCACAGGTGAACCTAAGAGGGTGCTCCAGAGGCAGAAATTACCACAGTAAAAGCCTTTTTTAAAAGGTTAGAAAATATTTCTAATTTTTTAAAGAAGTAACTGGTATATACTTCAGAGGCACACATTTCAGCTATTAATAAAAAAAATATGGTTTAGATTTTATAGGCTCTATAAGCTTTAAGCTCCAAGCCTATCATTCCTCCCTCAAGGACAAACAGCCTGTAGCCTATTCCTAACCTCTGCTAACACTGCTGGAGTAGCATTAGCATTACCCGCTAGAGTGGTTTGAGAATCTAAGCTTACTGTACATAAATGGAAGCGCGTTACTCATCCAAATCAACAGTTTTCTGGTGAAACATCTGTGTAGATTAACATCCAGCACTCGTTTGACTGTAAAAGAAGGTCCTTTTTATTAAAGTTTTGTTTACTTAGCTTAGCTTTATCTTAACTTAATTAGCTATAATAGTGCACCTTATAGTGCAAAACATACAGTACATTATACAAAAAGTAGATCTTTCCTGGCATCAGTTATTTGCACAATGACCACAACACCCAACTCTAACTACTCACCATCAGTGTGTAGTCTTGCCCACCAGCTTTCCTTCGGTAAGCTGTTTTGCATGAAAATAACAAACACCTGTTATACATTAAAAAGCCAGCAAAGCAGATTTCTGCCTCATTAACCTGCAGAAGAGTTACGATTCTGCTGGCATGAATGAGTGACTCAGATACAAATATTTCCCTTTAAACAATAATAAGTAACAGTTTAATAATTGCAGAACCCCTGCTCTCAGCTCAATGGCTAGGAACTAGTGGCATATGGGTGTGGAATGAAGAGACACCCTTCAGGTTAGACAGTTTTTTTTTAAGCAGAGCAATTACATGTACTTTACATGGGTGTGGTTTTGACTAAAGGTTTAGGCATACCTGATCAACAGCATTTGTCCTATTCCCTCCTTTCTTTCATTGCTCTTCCCTCCCTTAAGCTGATATAGAATCAGAGTGTGAGTGAGTTGTGCCATGAATAATTTGTATCGCCTGTATATCACAACAGCACTGGACAGCTAAACACGCTTGGAGGAGAGCACTAACTTTGTAATACTGCCTGATGTTGGGTGAACCTACTTACTTATAAAGCTACTGTATCTTCCTACCTACTTACCTACATACCCACCTACCTAACTATACCTATTTACCTTTCTACCTACATACTTACCTACCTTACAGACTTAGCAACCAATTCTCACCAGATTTATTCACTCTGCCTTTGAATACCTGATAGGGCTGTACGATATTGGAAAAATATTGCAAATGTTCTTTTCAACTATATATATCGCAATATTAAACAATGTTAAAATTAAAAGTGTGAATTCATTTCGTTTACAAGCACGTGCCCAACCATGTGGATGGAGGCCATGAGGTTACCTCGTATTTACTAGTATCACCAATTAGGCCTGGACAATAATTCGATATCGGTATTTATTGCGATAAGAAATGTTTCAATAACGGTGATATCAGTTTTGTGGTATATCGATATGTATTAGAATCACGGACAGGCGTTTTTTACTGGCGTCAGCTCACCCCAGAGCTCAACACATTCAGCCCCCGTAGCTGGGCTACGTCAGTGCATGATGACGTAACCACACAGGCACGTAGCCAAATAGGCTAGGCTAGGCAAGGCTAGGTTAAAATGGCTAGGCTCGGGTCCGCTTCGCTACTCAGCACATATGTCTCGCGCTGGAGCCAAACAGAGCCGGGACGAGCGGATCCAAGGCTAAGGTAGACTCGATTCGGTCGGCCGCGGGTCCGCTCGCTCGGCCGCGGGTCCTCGAGGCCGGCCGCGGGTCCGCTCCCTTGCCACTTTGCTGCAAATTGTGCCGGAGAGTGCAGCCGACCAGCAGCGGTAATGTTAATACATCTAATCTGTTCCACCACTTCAAGCAACTCAACTACATACAATATTTTTCTTATACTGACTGAAGCACTTTTATAGCTTATGTTGTAACTAAGTTATTCATAGTTGATAGAGCCTGTAGGTTTGTTTATTTGACGGGAAAATCTTGTTGCTTTTATGTATATAAAGGCTTCTTGTATTCTATATCCTAGTTGAAACACGTTTTAATCTGTTAAATTTGTTCACAAAGAATAAGAAGCTCGGCCTCTGTTGTAATTTAAAGTTATTTTTATTGGTAATAGTTATATAGGCTTATGTTTGACAGGGATGTTATGTTATTATTTTGCTATATGCAAATAATATTGAGCATTCATTTATTTTGACTACTTTTATTTCTTAAGTATTAAAGTTTTTGTGAAAGGAGGTTTCAAAGTCTTAAATTAAATTTTCAGACAGTAGTAGGTACAGATTTCCGATAGATAGATAGATAGATAGATAGATAGATAGATAGATAGATAGATAGATAGATAGATAGATGTGCATATAATGAGGGTATCTGATGCCAGCAATACAAAAAGTGCAAATACACAGTTATATAATAATTTAAATTTGCAGTGCTGCAGGGATTGCAGGGCTTCTTAGCAGTTTTCTGAGGCCTTCAAAGTATTTATATCAATATCGAAATTATATCGCATCGACCGAAATTTAAGGAATATATCGTGATATAAATTTTGGCCATATCGTCCAGCACTATCACCAATATATATATTGTGCAAATTGTCCGTTACCTGTTACTCTCCCATTAGATCATGCTACCCATGTTGGGATTGAGCCCTGCAAAGCCAGACGACTGCACAATTGTAAACAGCATTGGAGGGCTTAACACACTTGAAGTAGATCACTAACTTTCAATTCTGCTGTGTGAGCAAACCAGCCATTGGAGTAGCCAGTACAGGAAAGACCATCTTGAACACAGAGAGAAAATGTGAGGACAATTGTGCTGTGTTGGACTTGAACCATAATTGTAGAACCTGTTGGTCCCAATAATAATAGGACCAATTACAACTCCAGTTACAGTAGTGAGATAGAAATAGTAGTCTAATTCTAAGCCAACAACAAATACAAATGCATGTTAGATCTGTTAATGACCTTTGTGTGTTTGTGTGTGTGTTTGGGTGGGTGTCTTGTAATAAATCTTAGAACACTAACATTGCAACACTGCACTCCAGCTGCAGTGCCTAATGATAGAACAGCATGTACGAGGGCAGGACATGGGCACAGTCTGTTCACCCTGCTCATTTAGCTTTGCCCAAATGCTCACTTGTACAAACCTGTACAAACCCACAAATAAATAAAAAGATATGTAGCTGTCTGTAAACTTGTATCACATCAAATCCTTAATATCATGGTTAAAGATTCATATCCTGGATAAAAGATTTATTCAAATTTGGAACTTCTATCCATATATTTGATACCTTTTTCAATTCACAGTAAGATTCAAAAACACATACAGTATTGATGTTTGCAGTGAACCAATTCTTCCACCCACAACCTTTTAATTGTCCTTACAAACAAATTACTGGCTGTACCTCTGAAAACATTTTGTCCTTTCAGTTTAAGAGCTTTAAAATTGACTGGGGGAAAGGCAGGTAGCGTTCTCTGCTGCAGTGCTGTTAGCCAATCAGAGGCAATATGTGTGCATGTATGAATATTCATGAGCGAAATCCTGTTTTTTTCAGAGATCAGTAATATAGTGAACTATAGCAGGGCTACACAGAAACACCAGAGCACATGGCATTCATTCATTCATACTAGAGACCACAACTACACATTTTAAAATGAATGAAAAAAAGATGGAATAAGCTGAAAGTCTTACATCAGCAATACTACCTGAACTTGGTGTTCTGTGTTCTGAATGCCAGTTCCTGATGAAAGGGGGCTGTTGTTTGTACTTGGCCAGAATGAGTTGATTTTGGGGTGTGTCTGGAATGTGTAGCTGACTGCTAGACTAAGCTGAATGTTGATTAACAAAAACACTACATTTTTTAATTATTTGTAAATTGGTGTATTTTCCAAGTAAGGACCTTGTGACCAGGGGTGCTGTTTCTAAATACATGATTACTTAAAGACAGGTCCTTACACTGATACTTTCTTACCTATATAAGATGAATTAATGTACTTTTTTAATAATGTCATTGACCACAGAATTGGGCTACCAGCACTGTGTAGGCGCACATCTGATGGCACTGGTTACTCATATTTTTATTGGGTTTATTATGGTCTACAGTAGGCCTGTCAGATTTGTTGTGTTTGGTTTGAAAATATACTGTGGTAAAACTTATGCAATAAATAATTTGCCATTGTACGACAATTTCATGCAACATGAGCATAATAATTGTGTGCAATGAAATAAATAACACATAAACAAAATAAAAATACTGATGTTTTTAAACAGTCGACACACTGGCTCCTTCACATTAATTGGGCTCTTCTTGCTAGAAAAAAATTCAATTAATTTAAATGTTGTATTAAACTTTAAAGATGGCAGGGCTCGTTAACCCTATTTAGCATGATATAGGCCTATTTGTTAGGGAGGTCCCTGTTGGGGGTTTCGGTTGCCTTCAAAATAGACTTTCAAACATACTTCTTTAGCTTACATTAAACAACATGCCATAGATGGTCAAAGGCCTATTTGTTAAGGAACGAAATTAGCCCACTTTTTGGGAGCTTGGGGATGCCAGCAGGGCCAGGCGAAATATAGGTGGATATTAATTATCACTTACAAAATGTCACGCTGGTGGGAAAGGGCTCACCTGTTGGCTATCCCACCTGCTGCAGGAATGACCTGCTGGCTGGGTTTGTTTGTTAACCCTATATAGCATGATTTAGGCCTATTTGCTGAGGGAAAAAACAGCCTACTTTTTGTGAGCTTGATGGTCCCTGTTTCAGCACGAATACCATGTTAATCTAACTGCATAATGTTGCCCTGAGGCAACAAATATAAAATTTCTTTTGCTCAAGTCACTTTTTGATAGAGCACTTGTACTTTTACTTAAGTCACTTTTTTGATAAGGCAATTGAAAAATACTTTTTACTCAAGTCACTTTTTATAGAGCACTTGTAACAACTTCTACTTATGTCACTTTTTTGATAAGGCAATTGTAAAGACTTTTACTCAAGTCACTTTTTTATAGAGCACTTGTACAGACTTTTACTCAAGTCACTTTTTTTATAGAGCACTTGTACAGACTTTTACTCAAGTCACTTTTTTTTAGAGAGCACTTGTACAGACTTTTACTTAAGTCACTTTTTTAATAGAGCACTTGTAGTTTGTTTCAATGAAGTCTGGGTATATAGTACATTACACATGTTTGGCTACAGGTGAGCCGTTTCCCACAGCGTGACCTGTACGGCGATAATTAAAACGCACCTGTATTCCGGCTGACCCCGCCCCCTCGCGCTGTGATTGGCTGTGGTTTTGGCGGCCCGCTGGTGAGTGTGATGATGGAGGAGCCGGTGGAGTGGCGGGGAGGGCGGGCTGCTCGTGAACTAGGGTGGGATGTAAAATAAATAGCGGCGTTGCTTTGCATGTTACTCGCTGTCGTCAAGGACCACGAGTCAGCGCATGCGCGCGTGGCGCGCCGTGCATCAACTTCGGCATATGAGAGCGAGCGCGGGTCGCGAGAGGCGGTTAATGTTGTTTTTAGTTGTTTAAACCGGGGGAAGTCTGAGCGCGAGATGGACGGGACCGAGGCGAACCTGAGGAACTGTGCGAAAAGTCCGGAGTCTGGAGCGCTGCTGGACCAGGGCCAGAAGCAGAGCGACTCGAAGGACAGAGTGACACTTAAAAAGGAGATCGGGCTGATGAGCGCGTGCGCTATCATCATAGGTGAGACACAGCTGTACATATCACTTTAGCAGAGAGTGAGAGTGTGAGAGAGATATAACTTACTTTGAATGAGTTAGACAAAGTTAGACCTCAGTGTAAAGCGAAAGGTAACCTCGACTATAGCTTCACCTATTGCTCGTGGCGGCTCGCGCGCCAGGTAAAGGAAGCGCTGAGAACAAAGGCTGTCAGTAACTACAGTAAAGCTAACTTTATGAGAGCTTGCATCATTCACACAGCCACGCATGTAGGCTACGTAGCCAGTCAAGAGCTGAGGAAGCACATGCACACATGTAGCATTGTAGTATTGAGGAAACGTCTGCACAGTTTAACTAAACAGTGGATTTTACACTGAACTAGGATTTGACCCTGCCTATAAAAATAACGTCATATAACCCTGTAAGTTGAGCTAAACCCTCCAAACTTTACTGAAATGAACAAATATTTAACACAGAATCTCTCACAACACCAATACTTTCCTTTAAAACACTATTTTAATTCAAATTTAGATATAAAACTGTAGTCTCATACTAAACTCATATACACATTATTTTACATCACATTGAATGGCAAAAACGGATAACTTTGTCCACTCCAAAAGAAGCCATAACCGCGTAAAATAAAGGGTATTAGAAGAACAGGTCGGTAAAAGTGAGGTAACAGAAGGTAGGCATTAGACCTAATATGTATGTTGTATCTGATAATAAATGTGACCTCATATGCGACCTTTTGGATACAGCTGTATGTGTGATGGAGGTGGTGAGAAGTGGGTTATGGTGGGTTCTGGGTTCACTCATTTATTTGTGATACAAGTCAAGGCTACTGTAGCCTGAGTAATATTCCTAGTAATATATTAAGGCATTTTTTGTAAATTTCTATCTTCACACCACCGTTTAATATTGCTTGTTTAAACCAGCAGTAAACCCCTCCTCTTCTTTACATGTAACACCTGAGAAGGTTGAGAAATTCTTCAGCTTATACTGGGACTCTTCATTAAGAGCATCTTATATATCGTTCCAAAGAGTCTGTAGCTTAGGACATGTGGTCAGAATACTGAGGACAATATTAAGCAGTTAATATTGCTTGTTAATATGAGCAGGTTTGTATAGAGAGGAAACACTCAGTAAACTTCAGTTAACTTTCTTTCTTTCTTTCTTTCTCTCTCTCTTTCTCTCTCTCTTTCTCTCATTGCATCATTTCTTGGAGGAGCGGATAAGTGAGCTGTGGGCTGCTTGTATACGTGGCTACAGCGCGCGCTCATCTCTCGCGCCTCCAACTTCTCACTACACAGATAAAAACACCGCAGAAAAGAAAAGAAAGAATAGCCCCATAGACCACCATTACCACCACACGCTTTCACTGTTAGAGAAAGCAGCCAGATTCTGCAGGTTTCCGCTTTAATGAACGCACTACAGCAGCACGTGGTGTCAAATTACTATGCGGAAAAACAGTACAGGAGTACAGTAGCCCATTGAAGCACGCGGCACAGTGTGTGTTTTGTCAACGTCTCGTATCAGCTACTTCATATTTTCACCAAATATGTGAAAAATATGTCAGGACTCGAATTCACAAAGCTTCTCAGAGCAGGAAAGTCCTCTCGTTTACACTTTTTTTATTTGAGTTTAGTGCATCAGCACTCCCACTTCTACACTCACTGAGAGGATACAGCAGCCACGTAGCCTGTAGACTTTTATTTTTGTAATAATTCCAATGCATTGTTTTAAATTAATGTAATGAAATTAGATTAATATTAAACGTGCATATTTTTTACAGTAGGCATTTTTACAGTGTGGTTTTATTACTGCTATGTTCTTTTTTTACTTTTATATCCCACTTTTTCTCCACAATTTGGCTATGCTAATAATCCCACCCACATTTTTTATGCCTGTACTCCCTCTATCACTGCCCCATCTATGTAATGCCCCAGCACCAGGAGTGTGAAGACGAGCACATGCCTCCTCTGATACATGTGAAGTCAGCCACCACCTCTGCATTTCAGCGCAATCGACATCACCCTAGGAGTGATGTGGTGAGAGAGGGCCATCTACCCAGCCAGAAAGAGCAGGGCCAATTGTGCTCTCTCAAGGCTCCGGTAGCTGATGGCAAGCTGCGTGACCGGGATTTAAACCTTTTTTAGTTTCTTTAAAAATGCAGTCTTTAAGGCAGAGCTAGTAAATATGATTATATTTTTATCATGTTGTTATGTATTTTTTTTTGTATCGACAACTTTTGAAATCTTAGAGTTTCTGCTCTTGTGGCTTTCACTCTGTTTAACCAAGGAATATAGAGACATCTGTAATATCTGTTACAGTCTTTTGCGTCAGCTTGGGAAATTTCCGGATCTGTACTCTTGCCGAGTGTGTACTCTAGATTAAAAATATGTGATCAGTCAGACAGCTATTTACCCTATCTGACACAAACTTAACCAGAGCTCCTGTTGAATGTGTGAATGAGTTTCGTGGGAAATCACACTTATCCTCACAGTCCACCACCAGCAAATGCCATTATCAGCAAAAGTGACTGGTGATCTCCTAAAAAATAATCCAATTCGTTCTGGTCACTAACTTTGCAAGGAAATCCTATTTATTAATGTGTCTCACACACACAAACACAATACAATTATTTATTGTGATAAATCCTGGTACAGTTTCTTATCCATTAAAAACAATTATAATAACAGGCCTATGTGGACCACATATGTTTTAAAATGTGTTTCCAAAGAGTGTGAGACCAGATTTGGACATGGATAACTCAATGTTTTGAAATTACATATTAATAAATGCTATACAGGTTGGCTTAATAAACATCAAACTCTGTTACTAGTAAACATAATGTTCATAAGTGCAGTAAAATATCTTAAGATTTCTTTAATGATCTTTTGATGATGCTGAAAAAGCTACACTATATGAAGGAAGCAAAATATTGGGACACTTGCTCTCTCATTCTGCTTTTTTTAAATACTGTCTCTACTGTCCAGGGAATTCAAGCTTTTTTATAGATTAAGGCTGGTGAGATTTGTTTGCAAGAGTGCCAGTAAAGGTAAAGTTAGGATAATGGATGTTGCACAACCTTACCTCAATCCAGACTCATCCTAAAAGTATTGGATGGAGTACCCATCCAGATAACATAGTTCTATTTCTCCTCAGCTCAGTGCTGGGAGCTGTATACCTCTCTTTGCCATTGCCTGTCTAGCACCTGTTCTTTGAATAATTCATAGAAGTACATGTATGTGATACTGCAGCTCAAAGAATGGTAAATCCCAGCACAGCTTAAGAAATGTAATGTCCCATACATCTGGCACCCACTATCAAACCCTTTGTCACTTGATCTTGATAGTTCACAATAATTCATGTCGCTTACTATGAGCACACTGGCCTGTGTGCAGCCCTACTCACAAAATAACACCTCACAACTTATATATACAGGTATGGCCGTTTTTTTTTTTTTTTAATTTTTTCCCATTTTCTCCCCAATTTACACGGCCAATTACCCAACCCATTCATTAGGACTCCCCCTATCACTAGTGATACCTCAACACACCAGGAGGGTGAAGACTAGCACATGCTTCCTCCGATACATGTGAAGTCAGCCACCGCTTCTTTTCGAGCTGCTGCTGATGCAGCATTACCGAGCAGCCAGCGCGCTTGGAGGAAAGCGCAGCGGCTCGGCTCCAGTACATCAGCTCACAGACGCCCTGTGCTGCAGACATCCCCGTAGGAGTGATGTGGGGAGAGAGCGCCATCTACCCACCCAGAGGGAGCAGGGCCAATTTTGCTCCCTCTGACGCCGGCAGCTTGATGGCAAAGCTGCATGAGCTGGGGTTCGAACCAGGTATGGCCGTTTTAAGCCATCCCTTGAGGCAACACTGCATCATCAATTTACATGTTGTTGCCCTATGACTTTTTGTAATAACTAGGGGTGTAACAGTGCGTGTATTCTTTGCGAATCATCACGGTAGGGAGGTCACGGAATACACTGTACAGTTTGTAGGAGACTCTCTTTCTCTTTCTCTCTTTCTCTCTCGCTCGCGCTTATAATGAAGTTATAATGAAGTTCCATTATTATTATGAAGTTAATAAAGGTGAGGCTATACAGAATGCCCAGCCTCTTTATTTTTCCGGTGTGAACCGAACCGAGAATTTTCTGTACTGATACACCCCTAGTCATAACAGTGTATTTTGTATGAAGTCTTTAAACTCTCCACTGAACGAAATGCACTAATAACACGACCATCACGCAGTGTGAGTGTGTGCTATTTTAGACTGCAGGATTGGATTCCTGTGATATCTAATCTAGCATTTCTGTAGATATCAACCTTTTACAGAACAAGTATGTGTGGTTTTCGTCCACTTCACGTGTGAAACTGTATGCCTTTTCTAGTTATAACACTATACTGTTTCCAAGTAAAACACATTAGCATCCAAATGTGTCTATATCTTCTGCAAGAGCTTTGTGTCATACTGAATGGCAGTGTTTTAAGATTAATGTGTGGAGCACTTCAATTTGTAAAGCACTGTGGAGCAAGGACCAAATTAGAGGAACACTTTACCTTATTAAAGGGGTAATGCGGTTAGCTGCTCAGTCTGTGCGCTTTTGGCTACAGTTCAGCAAATCTGAATAAAAGACCCTGTTAACACTCGGTCACTTGCCTTATGTGTCTTGATTAATAAGATTAGTGCTGCATGAAATGTGAAAAAGCTGGCATTGTCATTTTTGTCATGAAAAAGGTAAATTTCTGTACATTTTTCCAGAATTCATGATATTAATAATGCATTCTGTGTATTATAGAGAAATAGTATTAAAGATGTATTGTATTAAAGAGATTTAATTAGCATTTGGTGGATATATCATGGAAAATAAGAACAGTAAAAATGTACCTTTATTCATAATGTGTATGGTTACATTTGTCTTACATCCTGTTGCATATCGTTGCTGAGCAAATGAAAACAAGTTTTTCCATTTTTGTTGATTTTTTAGTTTACTACGTAATTTGAATGCACAAACTGTCCCGTACATATAAAGCAATAATGATATATGATAGTGCAGCTTTGATCAGGATTATATCTGTATAGGTGTGAACACACCCAAAATGCAGTTAAAACAGATAAATATCCAATTACAAAACCTCTTGTTCTACATGTTATAGGAGTGTAAGTGTATCCATCTCTCCAAGCTGCATTTGACAACCAACACACATTTCAGTTACATGCAGATTTGCTTGTTGTGCTTTTACTGGTTATTACTGGTCGTTACTGGTTAACATTTAGTTTTTAGTTGTGGAATGCATGTTGGAGAGACAGATGTGTTTACACTGCTATAACGTTGCTCAAATGTCTCTCAGATCACCTGCTAAATTTGTTTTATTTATTGGATTTGTTTATGTTTGAAATGAGTTGGGATATAATGCTGATATTCAATATGCATTAGGTGACCAGGTGTAAAAGGTCTAAAATCACATCCTAGTGAAAGGAAAAACCAAATAAGTGCTGGGATGCATTGTACTTAGTACACACTGGTATCAGTGCACATGCACCGCTACTCAAGGAGTCTGAGCTTTGTTCATTTCCAAGTCACCATGCAGTATTTCTTCATTATTACATAAAAATAAAACCATAACAGAACAACAAAAATCTAAATATATGATTTGTTATTTAAAATGTACATGAAATGTAAGAATTTCAGAATTTAAAAGAAATGTTTCTGTGGGATTTGTCTGGCTCAGCTCTGTACGTTATCACATCTGGCTCACAAGAAACTCCTTTGTGAGTGATGGATGAGGAAAAGCTGATCTTACTTATTAGATAATAATTCATATAAACTCATAAAATGTTGTCTCTTAAACATGTTCAACATAAACCAATCATCTGTTATGAAACTCTCACTTAAGTCTTTGTTGTAAGTCTTGGTGCTACTTATTGTGGTGCTGTTCATTGTGGTGCTGCTTGTAGTGGTGCTGTTTTTGTGGTGCTGCTTGTTATGGTGCTGTTCCTTGTGGTGCTGTTCCTTGTGGTTTTATTCATTGTGGTGCTGTTCTCTGTAGTGCTGCTTGTGGTGCTGTTTGTTGTAGTGCTGTTTATTGTGGTGCCGTTCATTGTGGTGCTGTTTGTGGTGGTGCTGTTCTCTGTCGTGCTGTTCATTGTGGTGCCGTTTATTGTGGTGCTGTTCATTATAGTGCTGCTTATTTTGGCCCTATTCATTGTGGTGCTGCTTGTAGTGGTGCTGTTCAATGTGATGCTTCCTTTTTGTTGTGATGTTCATTACTGCTTTTTGTGGTTCTATTCATTCTGTTGCTGCTTGTAATGGTGGTTTTCATTGTGGTGCTGCTTGTTGTGGTGCTGTTCGTTGCAGTGCTGTTCATTGTGATGCTGTAGTTTGTGGTGCTTGTTGTGGTGCTTCTTGTTATGGTGCTGTTCCCTGTGGTGCTGTTTGTTGCGGTGCTATTCATTGTGGTGCTGTATATAGTGGTGCTGTTCATTGTGGTGCTGTTCATTGTGCGGCTCCTCGTAGTGCTGTTCGTTGTGGTTCTGTTTGTTGTGGTGCTGATCATTATGGTACTGCTTTTTGTGGTTCTATTCATTCTGGTGCTGCTTGTAATGGAGCTGTTCATTGTGGTGCTGTTCGTCATGGTGCTTCTCATTTTGGTGCTGCTCCTTGTGGTTCTATTCATTGTGGTGCTGTATGTAGTGGTGCTCTTCTCTGTGGTGCTGTTCGTTGTGGTGCTGCACGTTATGTGGTGCATTCATTCGCCTTTAGTTCTTTCCAGTGTGGACTGTGGAGATCAATAATGGCTTATACAGGCTGAACTCTTGTTTATCATCTTCATGGATTAATGATGAAGGCTGCTGCTGGAGCTCTCAAGCACATTTTCCAGGCACATTAAAACGAATATGGAAACTGTATCTCAAACACGTGATGAATATGTTAGCTTTACTGTATTCTAGAGCCACTTACCACTTACTCTCAAAGATCATTTGAGGGTAAGCTTTGCTTAAAGATATGTGGCCCGGTGTGCTCCTCTATAGTTTTCACTATTAAAACAGAAACCTTCTTCAGAATTCTACACTACTGTAGTGTTTAGAGACTTCAGCCTCAACAGCCTGGTTTGTACAACTGCAACAGCAGAGGCTTTTAAAGTGCAACATTAGCAGCCCCAGAGCCGTACAATAGGTACATTTACCAGCCACTCTGTTGGTAAAATGAGCTCCAGTCCCAGGCTGAGCGTGTTCCCTCTGTAGGGGGTTTAAATTCAAGAGAAGATTCATGCAAGAGTTTGTCATGCCCAGTTTAAAATCCCCACACTTGATGGACTATCCGTAGTGGTAGAGGTCAACGTTGAGAAGTCAGTTCACGAAAGAATGCTTCTGACTTTCTGGCGCAACGCCAGAGACAAAGGAGGCATCCATTCTATAGGAGTGTTACTCGTTCATTCTAAACAGTAACTGCTTCCATCCTTCTCTGTGTCTTTATTTCTGAAAGGAACTCCCACTGTCTGAAAGAGATTGGGGATGAATGGGTGTAAGAGAGAGGTCTATTTCCTATGAATGCTTCTAAGTGGACAAGCGGCAAATTTATCTAATTAGTGAAAGCTCGGAAACATATGGCTCAGTTCAACTGGAAACTTGTAGCTATTTGGTCCTGGAAACCTTCTTTGCGTCCAGTATACATTTTGCATACAAAACAGATCATTGTTTTACTGCAAGTGCACATAAGAAAGTAGATTTACACTGTAAAGCCAAAACTTAAAAGTGTTCTCCCTAATGTGAATTAATTGATTTTTAAGTCAGCTGAACAAAATGATATTGTATTGCTCCATAAAACTATAGGAAACTATTGGCTTCAACTAACATTATTTAGTTTCTCGTTAAAAGTTGATCTAACTAAATAATCTGTGTTAAAAAAAACATATTAGAGTTAAACTCTAGTTGAGCCCAAACCAAATACCCCGTTCAACTAAAGAGTTTGACATCATATTACATAATTTGAGGAAACCTGGTCACTTTTCTTACAATATATTGAAAGCTCACTTCTTTGATTATATTTTTATAACAGCTTGTTATAAATGTTCGAGTCTGTCTTGTCATTGTTTTATTGTTTTCTTTTTTTCTCTCTCTCTTTTCTCCATCCTCTTACTTCTGTGTATGTTTGTATATGTGCATCTATAAATAAATTAAAAAATAAGAAACAAACTAAAGAGTTTCACTCTTTAGTTAAACAGGGTCTCCTGAGCAATTTTGCAGGGGTTTTCACCTGATGTTGGTCTGCCTGGCCTCAATGTTGACGGCTGTAAGAGCAAGTTGCTATTTTTTTGTTGCTGAGTGAGAATATATACTAGCTGTGTCCATTTTGGTCACATTTGCATTACGGCAAGTTTATATGACTGACAATAAGTAGTAGATATGTAATATTGTTATAAATGTCCTGTTCCTGTTAACTTATATTAAAAAAAATATATAATGTAGTTGCTCCCACTATCAAAAATTAAATTATATAGAATTTGAATTAGGCCATCTAAACATTTTTTAGTTAGTGAGTTTTTATACTAATAAAAAATATTTTATATGAACTAAAAATTGTCATTTAGAGCAGTAGTTTTCAAACTTTTTAGGCCATGTACCACCAATGAGCAAACTAAAACTTGCAAGTACCACCTACAAGCCATTTCCCAGAAACACATGTAGTTATCAAACACACAGTTATTTATACAAAGGACCAATGAAAGTGATGTTAATAATGATAAAACTGTAGTTCTAAGAGTGAAGGGCTGAAGTGTAGCTTACATACAGGTTCTAATAGGTAAAGCACTAAACACTAACAAATGTCATGCTAGGAAAATTACAGGTGGAAACTTTACAGATTTTAGTTCTTATTATTTTAATGCAAGCAGATGTTTTTCTGAGGTCATCTAGAGTACCACCTTGGGATGCTTGGAGTACCACCAGTGGTACCTGTACCACAGTTTGAGAACCATTGATGAGAAATGGCTGAAATAACAAAAAAGATGCGGAGCTTTCAGACCTCTAACAATAATAATGCAAAGAAAACAAATTCATATTCATAACTTTTCATATTCATACTTTTGTGTTTCAACAGTACAGGTCCTAGTCTTAAAATAAATCATGAAAAACAATGAGTATTGCAATTTTATGTGAGTCACCCACCCCCAGTTGATAAGCACATTGCTCCAGTGCTGTGGAAATTACAGCCACCTGCCAGAATCATTTGTGCACATTGCTTGGTCCCCTTAGCGACTGCACCCTGTTCTAATGATCCTGTGTAAGCTTTCTTACAGCACACAGTTGATCAGGTACATCACTGTGTGCTTTCCCCTGTTCCTCCTTCCTTAGCATGCCTGTGTTGTCTTTATTGAGGGCATTAGATAAGATTAAATGGTAGGTGTAATTTTGCGTAGGTAGGAATAGAGTAAATGTAAGAAACCCAATATAGAATTTGTGTACAGAATGTGTTTTCAAGTCTGGGCAGTCTCACAGTCTAGATGATGTTACAAACATGCGTTTTTGGCTCACGTTATTTTGTTGGTACCTTAAAGCATTGAAATACAAAACCCTATGCAAGACAGGATACATAAATAATTTATATACATCACGTGCCAAACACGATCAATCGCCCTTTTAGTTCAGATTTACTGCTTTTTCACTGTAGCAATGACTGGAACTGGATTCTCCTAAAGCATATTGGCATAAAAAGGATTAAATCATGGATTAAACGTTATGCTGACCACTCTATTTTCAAGTTAATATTATTCCAGTTTTAAGATGCTTTTTAAGAACTGGGCCCAGATAACTAGGGGTGCAGCGATTCTCAAAGTCCATGATCAGGTTTGCTGTCTTTTCTGATATGAACTGGCATACAAGCATAAGCACCCCAGGTGTGTAGAAGATGACCTGATCTCTAAAATATATAAAGTTATAGATGAAGCATTTATTTTAGAAATGCAAAGATAATTTGGCAACCAGATTGCTAAATTAGGTGTTTAATTAATGTTCAGTGTTCAAGAAATATTTTAAATTATAATTTTGTAATAGCATGACAAAACATCTAAGCTATTTAAGTGTCATGAGTAATGAAAACCCCTTTAACGCTCAGGTGACCAATCAGATGCTCGCAAGAGATAAGGCTAAAAACAAGTTTAGAACAGAGATGATCAATAACCAGAGAGCTGTTAGAAAAACTTTGCAAGGAGTGAGATAAAACAAACAGGTTTATATAGGTAATATATCTGTATGTCTATAATTTCACACAGTTGAAGCAGGTTAATAATCTGGTGACAAATAACCTGAGAACAGTTTGGGATTGGATGAGAAGTTATATATGACAGAGTTCTCTAAGAGATGGGGATTATGGGATGTGTAGTGAAAGAAATAAACAGAGGCAGGAGGGAGGCCGCTTGAGAAAAACCCTGTTCATTATTCAGTCTTTGAGCAAATGTTTCAATTTGATTCTGTATTAGAAAACATTTTTTATTTTAGTGCATGCCTCATTTATTTGATCATTTCTGTTCAAAAAGTTAAAATAAAGTAGTTAAAACTAATTTTATAAAAAACAAGTTGGTATAATTTAGAGTGAAGTAAGAAAAGAAGCACAGAAATGACTCTTTGCTTTGCTTAAATTTAAAGCATTATAAATACTTTAACTCTCAATACTCCCAATGCTGGTTAAGTTAATTTATAATCAGAATTGTATTACTTAAGTATCCAAATAAACAGAAAATGCTCTGCTGAGGTAGGAAGCAAGCTGGTTAAATATAATTAGAATAGCTCTGCTGAGGTAAATGTATTGTGTTTTGTGGATTTGTCTGCTGGAACATGTTGATTTTTCTTCAGCCAATTGTTTTATATTTTGTTTGGATTTGGTTTTAGCAAATAGATGCGATAAGAACATTTCACAATACGATAAAATGTCGCTATCTACTTCCATGTTCCATAAATTCCTAATTTATTTCCACTAGGGCTGCAACAATATAATCGACAATGTCAGTTATAAAAATATATCGATTCCAAATGTTCATTGTCAACTATTCATTAGTTAGTAGAACTACACAAATTACTGGGGAGAGAAATGCAGTGGGAGGAGAATAATAGGCATTCTAACACAGTTTACACTCAACTCATCCTGCATCTCCAAACGTATCCAAACACAACAGATTACATATATTTACTCACTAAATATCAGTAGTTCAACATTTAAAGTGCAATCTTTTGGAGAATCGAACAGCTTAAGTTCACCTGTTTCTATCGCTTTGAACTGATGGAGGAGAAGCTAGAAACAGAAGCTGTATTTACAGTAAACACAGATGGAGATCATGACTAATCAACTAATCAGAAATATAATTGTCAGATTACTCGACTACCAAAATAATAATTAGTTGCAGCCCTAATTTCCACATCAAGATTGCAACAGCAAGTTTAGTGTGTGTGTGTGTGTGTGTGTGTAACTCTGACCCTTGCTGGCTCTTCAGAAAAACAATGCCAGCTCTGAGAATTGACTGAGAGTACAATTGGGGTCGCCATGTCCAGCCTGGTTCCAGCGTTCCCCTCTCATCTCGGCACGCTCTGAAGCTCAGGGCGAGTTGTCGCTCTCCACCAAACTCTAATCTGCGTGAGCACCAAAAAACAAAACACCAAATAAATGAGATTATGTAATAGTGCAGCCCCCGGACTCTCAGCGAAGGTCTAGAGATCAGTCCTGACAGGAGGAGGTCTATTATCCAGAGCTTCTCAGGCAGAATTATGGGCGTAATCACTCACGGAGCTGCTCTATTCAGACTCGCCTGCTCCTCGCGTGTCTAAGGTTAAGTTACCTGGTTACCATATTTCTTTTTTTTTGTCCCCTTTTTTGTAGTGGTGTCAGTCAATTAAATAATAAATCGGACACACACATACACATAAACACAGTAGTGATTACACTCAGAACACACAAACATATTGATTTTGTGCGAACACATGCCCGTAGCAGTGAGCATCCATTGCTGCAGCACCTGGGTAGCAGTGCGGGTTAAAGGAAAGATGGACCTGGCGTGTTGAAACATGATAATGAGTACAAACTTTTGTCAAATAGCCCACCTCATTTCACCCCCAGCATTCCGAACTACAGAGGTTTTAGCAGATGCTCCCAACAGGCTTACAATGCTAGCGAGAGGGGCACAGCATTACCCATGCATCTCTGGGCGCTTTAATTTTAAAATTAAGTCCTGAAAATTTGACTGATAAGCACAAACGAATAGGTAGTATAGAGGAACAAATAACAAAATTATTTCTGTAGTAATGCATTTATTTTATGGAGATATTCTCAGCAAAACTACCTCAAGGTATTGTGTGAATAAAAAGTATTTTTTAATAAACTACTTATGCACTTTCAAAGTTCTCAGTCCCTTGTTTTAAATGTCACGGCTCTCAGAATTCTACCAATGAAGTGTGGAGCTACATTAAGTTTGTTAATGTTGTAAAAATAGCCATTTCTTTACATGGGCAACACTATGCCCCTATCACTAGCATTGTAAGCCTGTTGGGAGCCTCTGCTAAAAACGCTGTATTTCAGAATGCTGGGGTAGAACGAAGGTGGGATATTCAACAAAAGCTTGTACTCTTTATCATTTTTCACTACAACCCAAGTCCATTTCACACCAAATTTCCCCAACAATGGCGGCCCGTATGGCGTCACATCAATGTCAAAAGTCGAGGGCTCAAAGATACCAGGTGAAAAAAATTAACCTGCGCGTTTTAATATTTTGCGTGGGTAAATTAACTTCTCGTGAGCACAAATGTGAAACTAGCGAGCAAAAAAAAAGAGAATGGTGTGCGCGCTGTAGAAAAGTTGCTCTCAAGCTTAATTTTTCTCCTCTCGGGTGCTTTTTTCCCTTGTGCGCTGTGTAAATTACCTGCAGCAGCAGTTTGCGCTCGAGTTTTGAAAGGGGTGGTTTTGACAATTTGTGGGTGGGACCGGGGTCGCCTACCTCAGCGAACGCTATTGGCTGATATCTCAAGGGTTTGTGACGGACCGCCTACCTCCACGAGCCAAAGAAGGGCGGGGAAAGATAAACGGCAGAAGAGTTAGCTAACTGGCTATGCTAACATCCAAACAACCCGCTCTCCGGCACGTCGGAGTTTACTGCCCGGAGCGACCCACTCTGTCTACCCGGGCTCTCGCCTGCTGTTCGCCCAGAGAGCCGGTTGCTCTAGGCACCAACCCGAGCAGACAGAGCCGGCGAGCGATCGCTCCAGGCGAGAGACCGAGCAGACACAGCGGGTCACTCCGGGCATTAAACCCGGGCAGACGGAGCGGGTTACGCCGGAGAACGGGCTGTTTGGATGTTAGCATAGCCAGTTAGCTAACTCTCCTGCCGTCCTTCTTTCTCCGCCCTCCTCCGGCTCCTTTCAAAACTCGAGGGCAAAACACTTAGTCGAGTACAAACTGCTGCAGCAGGTAATTCACACAGCGCGCGAGGAAAAAAAAGCTCCCGAGAGGAGAAGATGAAGCCTGAGAGCAACATTTTCTTCACAACCTTCCACAACCTTGTCTTTGTTGGTGCGTTGTGCTGATCAGAGAGAGAGAAATAGAGAGGAGTAGTATCAATGATCCATACCATTTTATCATAAATAAAAAGTAATCTACCATTTGAACTCAACAGTAGCAACGCTGTGCCTAAACACTAAACAAAACGCTACTGAGTCACCAGGCCCTGTAAAAAGATTAAATTTAGGTTTTTTTTAATCTAAACTGACCTGTTTGGTGACACAAACATTTAGACAGCTGGAGAGAGCCGGCCTGTTCAATAAAACAAGGATCAGATCTTTGTCCTTCTGAAAGAAAAAACAGGAACATCAACATCATAACTTTAAACACGGGTTTTAATCAGATCATTATGTGTAACCAGCAGCACAGAGGGACCAAATAACTCCTGTTAAAAAGACAAGAAGATGGAGAACAAGCTTTAAAGAAGGAGAATGATAAATTTGCTTCATTTGCCCTTTGAGAAATGTCACACAATAAAAAAAATATTACAGTAAATTCAATGATGCTTTAGGCCACTCAAGACTTTTAGATGTTATTTAAAATAACCCAGAGGAGAAATGACTAAAAACAAATACAGCTTAGTTATTCACTGTTGAATGCATTGTTTTTAAATTACGTCTTGTTTTCTACAGGTAACATCATTGGTTCAGGTATCTTCATCTCGCCAAAGGGGGTTCTGGAACATGCCGGCAGTGTGGGCTTCTCACTCATCGTGTGGGTTCTCGGCGGAGGGATCTGCGCTCTGGGTTCTCTGTGCTACGCTGAACTGGGCGTCACCATCCCCAAATCAGGAGGAGATTACTCTTATGTGACTGAAATCTTCGGAGGATTGGTGGGGTAGGTTTTTGAGTTTTCTCTTTATATATTCGTTATTTTGTGCAGAGAGTCACAGAAGTTATCTTACAGTGATTTTAGAATATTTCTATATGACTGGGTCATCATGATAATCACAACAAAAAAAAAACACTTGATCCATAAAATGTAGACCCTTAGTGGAGTCATGAAATAACTAGGACTGTAAGCATTAAAGCATACAATTAATTTGAAATCATTGCATTATTATTTTTTAAACGCAATTAATTTCGCCACCAAGCTTGACCCCAAGTTCCTCCGTAATCTGCACCGCCACCTGGAGCAGTTTGCTTGTGGTGAGAGTATGATCTGGTCTTGATCTGACACAATATACAAATATACTGCTTTTTAAGTACATTTTAAACTGATAAGGTGCACATTAATCTAATATAAATTAGATGATATAAGATAATATTCAGCTATGAATAAAGGCTGTCTCTGCTGCTTCATGCTGTTTACACGTGCAGTATGTGCAGCAATCGCGGCTCGCAGCTGTGCGACTCCATTTACTACATCTGTGCTGCATATACCATTGAAAACACTGTTTATAAAAGCGCAGCCGCAAATTTTCAGCATTCTATGTTAAAGCAGCTTCAAAAGGTTCATAATAAAGGATTCATCCCTTGTAAACATTCCTAATAAATTATTAGCTTACATTATGTATTTATTAAGCAAGCATTGAACCATAGGAGTTTAATGAAAATAGACGTGTTTTTCTTACCTCTTGTTATATTTATTCTTTCAAATTTGGCTGGTGGGCATTCAAATTTGTGCTATAAGTAAAACTTTATAGTGCACCGGATAGAAAACATTGTGTTGCATTGCATTATTTCACTTAAATAATGCACATCAGTTAATAATCTCCAGTACTTCAATTATGTAAAAGGATTTTTTTTTTTGGAAAAGCAAATTAGTGACCTATTGTTACTGAGGAAAAACTGTATGTAAGTTCAAGTTATAAAATGGGCCATATTTAGACTTTTTTAAAGAAACATTCATAATTTTAAGAAAGAACTCTTAAATACAAGGTTTTAAAATACTTAGCATTGCATAGCTTTGGAACACCCATGCCTGAGGTTTGTACTAATTTTACTAAGAAATTAATCAGACAATTAATTGACTATGGGGCCCAACTCTTTGCATGCGAAGGTGGGTTAACCGTGGGTCTGCCCCTCGGCGTGGCGCACAGCCCCTGGCTGTCCCAGCTGGCCTGCACTGGACTGATTGAGCAGCCAGCAGGGACCGGCATAAAGACTTAGCCTCAGCATTCACTGCAGAGAGACGCTGACGGTGAGGTAGAACTTACTAGAGTCCCACTGGGCTGTCCTTATGTTGTTTTGAGATTGTTTGGGTGTGGTGGAGCGCATTTTTTTTTCTAAATAAAGGTACTTTTGATTTCATTCACTCCCTGTATCTGTGTATCTCTGTGCTTCCTGACTGCCAGCTCATGCCAAATCACCAATCTCAGTTGATCAGGTTTAAGTCAGGGAATTTTTGTTTTCTTTATAATTCCATATGTGTGTCTTAATTGTTTTCATGTCATTAATATTTATCTACAATGTAGAAAATAAATACAAATATTTAATGAGAAGGGTTGTCCAAACTTTTGACTGGTACTGTATATATGTTTTCCGTCTACAGGTTCTTGTTGCTTTGGAGTGCAGTATGGATCATGTACCCCACCACACTGGCTGTGATCGCCCTCACCTTCTCAAATTATGTTCTACAGCCTGCATTCCCCAACTGCCTGCCTCCCTACATCGCCACCCGCCTACTCTCCACCATCTGCATCTGTGAGTATGACACACACTGGCAACCCAACAGCCCCACTGTGTGTGTGTGTGTGGGCAGTGGTACACTCAGCAGGACACATGTCAGTGCTGTAATATTTATGGAGCTGCTGGGATTAACCCAGTGAAGGAGTGTTTTTTGAGGAGCCTCGTGACTCAGCTGGTTTAGACCTGTATGTTCTGGACTAATGGCCAGAGCATATGAGAAGGTGTGTAGGGGGTGTGTGGCTGTTTGTACATGGGCCAGTTCTGAGAGTATGACTGGCAGAGCTGACCAGTAGCATCCGACTCTATTTTTGGTAGTGGAATCCAAAGCATATCATCAGGCACCAGAGAGTGACTGACAGAATCAGGGAGGAGAGAGAGGGTACTCTAAAAACTTCCCCTTTCTGTCTGTATATCTGTATTTTAGTGCACTGATTTTCCATTGACTGCTGTACATCAAATTTCTAACCTATAAAACCTTTATTAACAAAATTGTTGTTTTGTACAATATGTACACACAGTGTGAAACCTTTGCTTTTAACATATTTAAATGTGCGGACATTAGATCTTTATTTGAACAATATTAAAAGAGGGAAGTAATATAGCTGAACTCATACAACAAAATAAATGTCTTTAAATACCATATTTATCGCACTACAAGGCACAGCGTAAAATAAGGCGCACTATCAATGAACATCCATTTTCTTGTCTATTTTTATACATAATTTATACATAAGGTGCATTTTAAGCAACAATAGTAAGGAATAGAGGTGTCGCCATGTTTCCCTTCTAAATCAGCAGTTCTCGCAACCCAGGGTGGGTTGGGGCACGTTAGTAAACAAAACTGTAATTCTTAAAAAAACTTTTAGTTTCAAAGTCAAACGAGTGCTGGATGTTAATCTACACAGATTTCCCTCCTGAAAACTGTTTATTTAGGTGAGTAAAGTGCTTTAGTTTATTTACAGTAAGCTTAGATTTCCAGTATTTTCAACAGCGTGGTTAGCAGCAGCGCTAGCCGTGCTTAGCAGGTGTAAATGCTTGTAAATGCAGCCCAACAGCGTTACACTGAGGAACCCTGATTGTTCCGGCAAGCCATGGTGTTAATGCTAATACTGCTCCAGCCTTGGTGCTGTAGAAATTTTACTGAAACTCCTTTCTAACTCTGCACTTCAGTGAAGTGACTTTACTGCTCCTGACTGATAGAATTCACCAGATTTTGGGGAAAACTACAGGATTTTAAGTGTGCCTTATAGTGTGAAAAATACAGGATATATATACCTGAAATTGTCTAACATCAGGTGCAACACAACCGCATATGCAAATGATTAGAACATGATTTGGAGGATTTTGAAGAAGCCTGTTTTATTGAAAATATATTAATTTGGGTTTGCTCATGATTGTTGAATTGGGTGGATCACCATGGCCTTCAGCTCCCTGATGCAGATCAGTCTGGGAAGAGCTGTTAAACGATCTCAGGACAATTATAAAATCAGCTCTTTTTCCACTGTCTGGAAAATCATGTACAAGTGGAGAACATTTAAAACAACTGGCAAAATAGCCAGGTTAGGCCCTCCTACCATGCTTAAGAGCAAGTCGCACCACAGTTGATGTCAAAGTACAGTGTCTAGCATCAGGACGATACTGCACAATCTGGTCTTGCATAGTCATCATTTATCCAGATGTGATAGCCTTTGTTGCAATCAAGTAGAAATAAGTTTTGGGGTGACAAACACCTTGAATATTGAAGGTTGGTAGTTTGACCCTTGACCCAACTTACAGTTGTATCACTGTTACAGGGAAGCTCTGACCTGTCTCAGTTGTCTGGTACTTGTCAAAGTTGCTAAGGTCTTATTGTTCAGTTACACACTGATAAACTGATAAAGACCTTTAACCCAGACAGGGTTGCTATGAGACAATCAACATTATTTGCGCCGTCTGAAAGTGAAAGTGTTGAGCCTTTAGACCCTGTTTACACTTTATGGCTTCATCCATCTGGAGTATAAGAGTTATGTCTAGATAAGGCCAAGCCAAATAACAATGCATGTATAAGTACATCCAAGGCACAATTAAAACAGATACAAATCTGATCATTTATACCGCTTCAGGAATGAGGTGGTCTGATACACTTTTAAGCTACATGGACTGTTTACACCTCCTCATGAATCTATGCTTGATTGATTGTTGAATGTGTTTACACTGCAATAATATATGGCTCAAATGAGTCTTAGACCACCTCCTGAAGTGGTTTGAATGATTAGATTTGTATATGTTTTAAATGTGTCCGACGGCACTTTAATGAGAAGCCCTGAGTGTTCTGGTGAGCCACAGGGCTATCAGCTAGTGGTTCGTCCCACATAGCTTGTTTTAACATGGTAAACACGCAGACTACAGTCTGATATACCAACCACTGGATGACGAAAGAGCTAGCACTGCGGTTAGCAACTAATGCTACTAATGCTCCAGCCTTGGTGCTGGAGAAACTTCACTGAAACTCCTTTATAACGCTGTACTTTAGCGGAGTGACTTTAATGCTCCTTACAACCTGACTGGTAGAATTCATACATAAAGGCATACCGGATTATAAGAACCACTGTCGATTTTTTGGGAAAATTAAAGGATTTTAAGCTTGCCTTATAGTGTGAAAAATACAGTTTAAAATAAGGTTAAAACAGGGTCATGCTATAGCAGTGTTAATGCATGCCTCTATCCAAAATACATTCTTAACCA
Organism: Astyanax mexicanus; assembly: GCF_023375975.1. Lineage (NCBI taxonomy): Eukaryota > Metazoa > Chordata > Actinopteri > Characiformes > Acestrorhamphidae > Astyanax > Astyanax mexicanus. The sequence continues at coordinate 13,865,665 of NC_064430.1, read as the reverse complement.
ACACAGTACCCAAACTGATAGTACAACCAAAACTGGAGACACACTTGTGTATAGAGCGTAAATTCCATGTGTTTAAAATCTTATCAAATACTAATGATACTTATCACATAAAGTGTGCAGGTGTAAATCTGATGAATGCACAGCAGGGCTGCATGATGTATTGTTTGTTCATTGTTGTTCATTGTGCATTATCAGTGCAATATGTAGTAGCCCTAATTGGGCCCATAAGAGGGGGCTTATGGTTGAGTTCAGGCTGTCAGGTTTGGTGTATTTCCAGTTGAGATCTATTGAGAAGCAAAGCAGAAGGTTGGTGTGGCCGCGATGGCGTTTGAGCACCTGACCCTCACACGGTGAAGTGTCAGACTCTATAATGGTGCCAGGCTTTGTTCCGCCGCATTGTGCATTGTTTTTGGGGCTGGGCTGTCGCCGGGGTAATTTAATGTGCTAGGTTATGGAGGCTGAGCGGCGTGAATGGCGCCGAATTCAGCCAATCCCAACCGAGATCCGCTGACAAAGCTGAAAGGAAGGGAATGAAATATGATCTTTTAATAAGCACTGCGGAGTGTCTGCAGCACTTAAAGCTCAGACAGAGAGGAAAGGACGGCGGAAGAATGCTGAAATGCTGGTTGATTTCAGGGGTCAGCGCTGTGCAGAACGGTAAATCGACGTTTAACGTTTTCCAAATTTGTTTAAGTCTGGGGGAGCCGGACTTCAGTCGTTGGGCAGAAGGCAGGATACACCAATCTACACAGAAAGACCCTGGTGAAAACAGACAATACAACCAAAAATTTAACCATTAATGCCGAAAAAACAAATTATGATCAAGATGTTTAGAATTTAACAGTTCAGTTGAGCTGATTGTTGACTAAGCCAACAGTTTTACCCACAGTTTCTAAACATCTCACTTACTGCCCACTGTTTGGCACAGTAAGAAACAATAAGCCCTATAGAGCAGAGAAGCTACTCTAAGTCTAAGCTGCGTTCTTCTCCCATCAGCACTTTCTCTGTGAACCTGTGTGAATCTGAGTGATGGCTGCTTAAGAGACTGTTCTGCTGTTTGCGTTGGAACTTTTCCTGTTCTGCACTATGTGACTGTCTGTGTGTTTATATTTGTGTGTTAGAAAGTGTGTGTGTGTGTGTGTCTGTGTAAAAGGGAGAGAGAAAGAGAGAGAGAGAGAGAGAGTGACACAGACTTGCCCTCCCCTGCTGAATGTTCTGAATGAATGTCACAAGGTCAGCCTGCTGGACTTTGATTGCGCAGTCTCTCTCTCTCACACACACACACACACGCACACACACATGCGATTCCCACTACCCGAGATGGCCCGGACACACAGCTGCATCTAAAGACAACCAGAATTCCAAAACATGAAATACCAAACACACAAAACACAGAAAATCAGCGATTAACAGAAGAACCAGCGCACCAAAATCTCTCCTGCAGACCTGCCATACAGGCCTCAGTCATGCCGATGAATGTTCAAGTTTCTTAATCATTTGAAAAAAAACATACAGAAAATATACAACCCCAAATCAGAAAAAAACACAGAAAATATACAACCCCAAATTAGAAAAAAAACATACAGAAAATATACAACCCCAAATCAGAAAAAACATACAGAAAATATACAACCCCAAATCAGAAAAAAACACAGAAAATATACAACCCCAAATTAGAAAAAAAACATCCAGAAAATATACAACCCCAAATCAGAAAAAAAACATACAGAAAATATACAACCCCAAATCAGAAAAAACATACAGAAAATATACAACCCCAAATCAGATAAATATACAGAAAACATTACAACTCCAAATCAGAAAAAAACATATGGAAACCATTACAACCCCAAATCAGAAAACGTTGGGACAATCTAAACAATGCAAATAATATACAAATGCATTTATTAAACGTTACAAGTTTATTTTGACTTTACTTTATTACAGACAGCATAAAAACAGTATATTTTATGTCTAATCTACTTAACTTTAATTTATTGTATTAATATACATCCATTCTTTTTTACAGACCTCTGTCATCTTCCAAAAAAGATTACTAAAAGATGACTAGAGATGTATTTTCAAATAAAGATTGTTAAACTTGTGTCAAATGAGGTGACCTTTGCTATGAATGTCCAGAAACTCTGATTAAATGTAGCCTGTTTGTGTGAGGGGCAGGATGGGCAGCAGGGCATGGTGCTTCCTATCTCATTGTGCAGTGCAGACCCAGGTTTGTTGCTGTAATGGCCATGTAATGTCGAGCAGAAAAAAACATATATTGAGCCTGACACATCTTGAGCTTGTACTGTCTTGAATAAGAAACGTAAAACAACATTGAAGGACAAACACATTTTTATTTGTATTTTCCATACAGTCTCTTTATGGCTTGGTGGAGTTACAGGTTATAGAATTTTACTTACATTGTTAGAGAGCTGGAAGCTTTTCTGAGCTCAGGTAAAAGAGAGAGAAAAAGAAAGAAGACATCAGAAATACTATGTAGTAAAATACACATTGCATGTGGCAGTACACACACACCCACACCAAGGCACACACAAACAAACACACTCTGCAGAGCTGTAAGAACACCTTGTCCTCTGACACCTGTGTTTGAAGCCCAGGAGATAAAGACTAGGCCCTGTGAGAGAAACACATGTGCACAGATACAGCATTACTGGGAAAACACAAGCACAAGGCTCTATCTGAAGACATAACACACTTACACAAACACTCCAGCTCTGACCGACAGCGCCCTTGAATGCTTTATTTAAGCTGTTAGTCAGACTGTTTAAATTTGGCAAAATAGCTTTTGTATCTCTGAACTGAACTTTGATTCTACCTGGATATGAGGAATTTTCAGTGTGAAAAGTCATTTTTGTTTTTAGCTCTTTATAGCCCAGCAGACTAAGGTGCTGCTATTATGATTCGAGGATCACCGAGGAGTCTTAGTACGTTTGGCTTGCTCTCTTTGTGTATGATGACGCCCTCTTCTCCATCATTTCTAGTGTTATCTCGGTCAGCACAGCTGTTATCAATATTTGTACTAATGTGTTTAGTCAAGTCTTAATACATGTACTGTTACACAGTGTTTATATAAAATTTAAAATAAACTAGTCTGCAAACACAAAAGGCAGACCATAACAATCAAGTGAAGTTCATACCAAGAAATGTTCAAAGGAAGAATACAGTACCATATTTTTCTCACTTTGTCTAGCACTGCTGGTCCAGCATTAGCATTAGCGGTTAGCCTTATTGTAGCTTACTGTAAATAAAAGAAAGCACTTTATTCACCCAAATAAACAGTTTTCAGGAGAGAAATCTGTGTAGATTAACATCCAGCTCTCGCTTGACTTTAAAAGAAAATGTTTTTTTTTTCAAGACCTGCTGAATTAAAAGGGAAACATGGCGACACCCTTGTTCCTTACTAGTGTTGCCTTTAATGTGCCTTATAATCCGGTGTGCCCTTTGTTTGAAAATAGACCAGAAAATAGACAATCATTGATATTGTGCCTAATAATAGTATTTTTACTCTAATACAATTGTTTACGTGCTGCCTCGTTACTCGTTACCAGTTACGACTACATGTACATGTACTTTATTATCTATATTTCTGTGCTATTGTGAGTGTTCTTTAGCCTGAACATCTAAAATAATATAAATAATATGATATTAAAACCTTTTGACTTTCTGTAGTAACTACACAACGCAATACCAGTACTTTTACTTTCAGTACTTGAATAGAAAATGTTATGCACTAGACTACTTGCAATACTTAAGTACCAAAAATGTTGCATACTTTAGTACTTCTGCTTAGGTGTGGTGCTTAAAGAACACTTCAGCTTTTACTCAAGTTACTTTTTTGACAGAGTACTAGAGTACTAAAGACTCAAGTCTGGATCTCTAGTACTTTATACATGCCTGATTTTTACCCTTTCAGTCATACACAGAGAATAAAAATATCAGATTTACTGATATGAAACTACAAACCATTAACTTACACAGTACACACTGTGCATTAAGTGGTGTTGGCTATCACTTTTGTGTGTGTTTTTTTTTTTATTCAGTAACGATAGCAGGCTGATGAATTTTTTGTTACTTGAATTCCAATAATAGATATCAGTGTAAGCAAGACCAGACCCAGCTTTGCAGAAAAAAAAAACTACATCTTACATCACTTTCTGTGTGATACATTTTTAAATGTCACCAGAAAACATTCAAATGTGGCTGAAAAAGCAACTATTTCTGCTTTAAATGCAATTGCAATATAAGAAATTAGAAATTTACTATAGTGACCACTGTGCTTCAGAGGATTAAACTTCATTGGTCGTTTTGCGGTACTGTTGCCATGAAGGCCACGGCCAGGCCCTTGTAGGTGCTGCATATTCCAGGCCCAGACCACAGAGGGTTTCAGGTCTTTTCTTTTCCACCTTTGTATTTTGAGGGTCTTTTTGTTGGTTTTATGGGTCAATTAGCTGCATAGGGAAAACCCTCTCTGCTTTTGGCCTGAGTGCTAATAGCCTGGCAGGAAAAACAGAGCAGTTGGAACTTCATTGAAATTCTCCTCCCATTAGCTTTGTGTTCATTTGACACTGTTTGGCTGCACTTGACAACTTCCGCTTAGTGATACAACTCTGAGGGAAATGAAGTCAAGTCTGAAAGAAGGAAGCAAGAAGTTATCCAAGCACCTGGCAGATGTTTTAGCGTAGGAGCCGACTACACTACATCTCAGAATTATTCTATCTACACTAAACTACCTGCAGCTACAGCCTAGATGTTTCCTCTTTATATTATTATGTGTGCATTGCACTGTAACTCACAGTTTGGGTGCATTGGACACAGGAAAAGTTTGCATGACACTGCCTCAAGAAAACACTGTAAATTGTAGAAACTGTAGTACATTACTCATAATTTGACTTTCAGTCTAGTCAGATTTGATGGTCCGGTGTGAATATTTGACTATTCTATTAGGTATTTCTCTTATATATACAGCTCTGGCAAAAATAAGATCTCTTAAAATTATGAGTTTCTTTGATTTTTACCAAAATAAAAACCTCTGGAATATAATCAAAAGGAAGATGTAGGATCACAAGCCATTAAACCAAGCTGAGCTGGTTAAATTTGTGCTCCAGGAGTAAAGGCATAAAGTTATCCAAAAGTAGTGTGTAAGACTGGTGGAGGAGGACATGCCAAGATGCATGAAAACTGGGATTAAAACCAGGGTTTTTCCACCAAATATTGATTTCTGAACTCTTAAAACTTTATGAATATGAACTTATTTTCTTTGCATTATTTGAGGTGCGAAAGCTCTGCATCTTTTCTAATTTTCTTCAAATAAATGCTCCAATTGACAGTATTTATATTTGGAATTTGTACTCACTTCTTCCTTGACAGTCATGTCGTTGTAATGTGTGCGACGTGTTGTTTTGCATTGTCTTGTTAAAAATTGCATGGCTGTCATCTGGAAGGCAGCGTGTGTTGCACTAAAATCTTAGAGTATTAGAATCTTAGAATCTTAGAGGAATACGCAAATCCCTTTTAATTTTTCAATATTTTTTAAGGCTTTAAGGCATTGTATAAGTCTAGTATCCACAGGTCAGTGTTACTGAGTGTAAATTAAGAAACTTAATCAATCAACATGGCAATTTCAGTCTGCACAGAGCATTGCCCGTCAACATTGTGTGTGTGTGTGTGTGTGTGTGTGTGTGTTGCTGAAAATCTGGCGGACGCCCGTACTATTGAGTTCAATCGGAAGCTGTTTGTTTTGGGGGGTCTGACAGATACCCGATGTGTGTGTGTGTACATTAAGTGAGTGTGCGCTGAAGAGTTTGTGGGTGTGTGTGTGGTGTGTGGGTGGGCGGGCAGCTTCAGGCGGTGATGGATGAGATGGGGAACCCGTCTCCCCTTTGCCCAGTGTCCCCTGTTGCATTGCTGCGTCCACGACGCCAACCGGCCCTGGAGACGGACCTCCGGAGCTCCACGCACCGGATCTCCACCGGAGCTGTTGTGAAACGAGACAGGATGCAGGAGAAATGAGCCACTCACCCAGACACACATACACACACACACACACACATACACACCATGTAGACCCCCACACATCTAAATAGAGTATGCATGCAGCATGTCCAGTGCCCAGACAGGAACCAGCTGATGGGCTTTATTTAGCTCACGCTTTGTTTCGCCTCTCTGGGTGAAAATATGCCGACATTTGGTTGTGAAACAGTGGGATCCTGGATAAAAGAGATTGAGGCATTGATCTTACCTGATTTAAATGTTCAGATCATTTACACATGGATTGATGGATGGCTGGATGAATGGATGATAGATGGAGGAAGGTGTGGATGGATGATAATATAATGTAGCTAAACTTCTAGTTCCACCTTAAATGTTGCAATAGAGAGTTCTGCTTTCTTGTAAGGCATCATTTAATGTGGAGCAGAACAGTAGAATAAAATAAAAGCTAATTTCAGCTCCCCATCACAGATGAATCAAGGAATAAACAATAGCAATTAATTGCTGCACCACCTTTGCATCTTTTACCTTTGCTAGGTTGCTGAATTTTAGCGATTCACTACTATAACATCAGTCAGGCAGGGTCACCTACAGGCACAGAAAAGGGTTGTCCCAATTCTTAGGGTGAGGCTTTTACCCTTCCTCTTGCAACTCTGTTCCAAGGGTAAGGGTTACACTCAAAAACAAGGGGTAGGGATACAAATTAGAAATGGGATTAGGCCTAAAACTCAATACCCGAAATTGACAAGCTATTTTAGCAAAAAGCAGACATTCTGCTACAAATTCTAAGAAAAGTATGTAGGTAAACCACTATACTCTAAAACAAGGGCGTAGGAGCGGGTTTGATATTGGGGGGGACACATTTGCTAATATGCACCAAAGCCCACATAGTTTCTTAGAACAACATTTAAGGAATTACTTTTAATCACAAATAATCCCTTTTTTCTGTACTCTGTTTATTATTAGTTACATCCAAGTAAAGGTGACTTTACAATCGCCATGTTACTCCAAATAACATTTAAACAAATATGCGTGAAATGTCTCAATTATATACATATATGACAAAAACTGATCAGTTATCGTGCGCTTTTAATTGTTTCTACTGAAAGCACTTCTTATGATGGTGTCCTTTTTTGAAAAAAGAATGTAACTTTACGTTTCATAGAGATTTTTGACAGAAGTTAATATAAATATTAGACTAAAGAAAAAAACATTTGGATTCGCCTGGAATCCCTCTATTTACTCAGGATTTAGTCTTACTGTGAACTACAAATAAACAGAAGTCAGGTTAGAGCAGTGTTTCTCAACCCTGTTCCTACACATTCTACTGCATATCCCCACTGCCTACTCTGCTTTAAAGTCACTTAATAAAGTAAGTGGAGGTATGATGTGTCTAATACACTGCTGACATACATAATGATTTATGCTCAATAGGGGGCTAATGGGTTTTAACAGGTAAACGCAGTAAAGGACTGTTTATTAGCTAATCAGTTGGATCTGGTGGATACAACACAATTTTAGGGCAGAGATCAGGGTTAATAAACTGCTTTAAACTACCAACATAAAGTATTGTACTAAATTCTGGCTATCCACTACATCTGGCTTCTAGCTAACTATTTTTTTAGTTTACTATAGCTTACAATAAGTCCTGCAATCCTAAATGAATAAACACAATTTGAAAATGAAATAGTGATTAGCTGATCAGGCATATCAGGGCAAGCTGAACATAACATTTATTTTTTTTTTTTTAAGCCTTGACTCCCTGTCTAGCTAATTCCAAAGTTAAGATAACTGACTAACACAGCTGCAGTTTATTAATCACACGGTGGGTTTAATCTGTGTGTTTTGATTTGGAGAGGAGTCTTTTTAACCAGCTATCAGAAATAATCTCAACACAGGTCACATGGTTAGCTCCGTTACCTCTTAGAAAAATCGCCGTATATCCAGATTTACTTCAACACCAGCTGATGCTGGACACCGCTTCTAAATCTCACAGCGAGGGGGAGGGGCTTCTCCTCCAGCAGCACGCTAACTCTTCTCGCAAGACCAGCGAGCTGATTGGCTGTTTATTCTGAAAGGCGGGACTTTCTCCCTGAAACGCACCGTGATTGGTTTCCCAGCGCTTAGCGGTCGGTCTCTTCATTAACAGTACGACTGAGCTGAGCGAAACTATTTCATTTTTGGGGGGGGACATATCCACCTGTTTCTAATATTGGGTGGGACATGTCCCACCCATCCCCCCCGGTTCTTACGCCAATGCTCTAAAACATAATTTTGTGTTTTAGTCAGGAGAACAAATATTATCAAGTTGAGTGAACTTTTTGGCAAGTAAACTCTAAAATGAGTTTAGAGAACTTCAACCAGAAAATTTTTTAACCAACTTTTACTCTAGTACACATGTCAATGCTCTTTCTACAGTGTTGGTTCACACAGCTTTCCCATAGGCTCCTGGCACCATATATTTGCATATTGGGTGTGGCCTCTTCCTTACTTACCATCTTTGTGTTTTATGTTGCCCAAAGCTACCTTATTCTAGACGCGCTTTAGTGGTATATGTGTTGATTGTCAGGCCTCAGTGTTGTAGGCTGTAAGAGTAAGTTACCATTACTCTGTGTTTCTAAATGTCATATTATGTTGGCTTGGAGCTACAGAGTTCACTATTTACAGTGTTCACTCTTGTGCTGCTGCAGTATTATGTTGTCAGTATTGGCAGTTCTTTAAAAATATGCTAAACATGTTAAGAATACCAATATATATATTTTTCTTAAATAAACTAAATGTCTTAAGCCCAAAATACTTGAAAAAAAACTGAAATAAACTATTGCTGTGTGAACAAAACTCAGTTAAGTTGAATACACTTAACTGATTCAAGTTATCCTCTTGCTTTGACTCAGTTAAGTTGATAGATTTACAGAGTCAGAGCAAAATTATGACTTGACTGAGTTAAGTTAAGCTAGTAAATAATTTTTTTCCAGTCTATGTAAACCAGTAAACTGATTTTTGTTGGACATTGTGGTGTTAATAATTGCTAACAGTACTTTCACATGAGGGAAAAGTGCAGTAGTGCCACTTTCCATGTAGTAAAACAAGCCTGCACACACACGCTTCAGCATGCGGAGCACATATGACTATGATTTTCCCCAAGCCATGCTCTCTGAAATCTGAACCACGTGGCCCAGCTGAGCCACGTTGCTCCCATTACTGTATCACGACATGACGTGCCCCCTCCAAACATGTGACTAGCTTTTGTGGCTCTACACTAACAAGGCCAATAAAGTGGCTGAGAGTGCATGAGTGAGAGCGAGACATAGAGATAGAGAGAGAAAGGGCAGCTCTCGACTGTACTCAACTGTACACAGAGCCTCTCTGTAATTACAAGGATCTCTTCAGAATGCAGTAAAAGGCTTCAGTTTATTTATAGTCTTTCTGTAAACTCTCTGTGTGTGTAGTTATCCTTGGGGTTTGAGGCCTCAGTCCATTTGTGGAGTGTGAACACGTTGGAGGTATGCATTTAAAGTACAGATTTGATTTGTTATAGCACATGAAAGCCTGATCCTGACATCCAGAAAGGGCTTATTGTGTGTGTTTCATACGTTTTTAGAACAATGTTCTCATTTCATTGGAAAAACAGAGCTAAATTGGGGTGATCTAACAAAAACAGCAAAGTAAGCAAACTTTTGGCTTAGTGAAGTTGTACTTTTGTATGTCTTATTGAAGACACTCACCTGTGGGATATACTGGTGCATCTCAAAAAAAATGTCTGTATATTATATAGATGTGTTACACACAGAGTGATCTATTTTAAGTGTTTATTTCTTTTCTTGTTGATGATTATGGCTTATAGCCAGTGTCTCAGAAAATTAGAATATTAGATAAGGCCATTTGGTACTTTTGGCTGTGTGGGCAGTGTGCCAAGTCCTGCTGGAAAATAAAATCCGCATCTCCATAAAAGTTGTCAGCAGAGTGTGCCTCTCCACTCTTCCTCCAGACTCTGGTCCCTTGATTTCAAAATGAAATGGGTGGTAATGAACTGTGGAGGGTAATGCACTCTTTGGTGTATTCCCAGTACACATGGGCTCTGTGGGTCAAGTTATGTTAAATGCCTGCACAACTTCAGAAGTGGAATGTCCCATCCATCTGTTACCCATTATCAGGTCTCACTCCAATTTAGATCATTTGTATTGCCTTGCCATAAGAATGCTGGCCAGCACTGCTACACCCCAACTTTTAAAATGTCAGTGTATTTCTTTTGGTTGTTGAGGTTGAGCTTAGGCTTATGCTAAGAAAATTATTATTATTTTAGATATAAACAGCCAAACAGTTTATTGTGTATTCATAGTTCTCATAAACTGGCCAATAAAATGGTCAAAATGACTTCCAATAAACTATTTATACACTTACTTGAATTTAATTAAATTGAATTTGAATATTATATCACAGCACTTAAGGATGCTTCAACTACAACAACACAATATAAATTATTCCCACTTTAGGTAGGCCGATTGTCCCACCCATTCAGCAGCTACTCAGCTGTATATCCCCCCCATCACTAGTGATGCCACAACATCAGGAGGGTAAAGACAAGCACACAAAACAACTTTCAGCCACAACCTCTTTTCAAACTGCTGCTGATGCATCTTTGCCGAGTAGTATTACAGCACGTTTGGGGGAAATTAATATTTATCCAAGATTATTTATGATTTATTGTTTTATAAGGAAACATGAAGTTGTTCAGATATGATTAGAAAAAGCAGTTGTTTATGGCTAAATGTATTTTTAAAAGAACACTTCATTTACAAGAACGGGGAAAAATCCATGCTTGCAGGATGCCATAATTGCTAGAAGCTGTCAATCAACTACTACTACATAATTGCTACTGCATATACAGTATATAATAAAATAAGATCTTATGTGCACTGGTTAACACAGTCCTGTGTATATGTGTTTGTGTATGGGTTTGTATTTTGAAGCTGTGCATGTATACTAATGGATGACCCCTCTGTTTCTGCCCCCTCCTCTTTCTCAGTGCTGCTGACGTGGGTGAACTGCTCCAGTGTACGTTGGGCCACACGCATTCAGGATTTCTTCACCATCGGCAAACTGCTTGCCCTAGTTCTCATTATAGTAGTGGGCTTGGTCCAAATTTGCAAAGGTATGTGCTTGTGTATTAACCAAGGAGCTGAGCTTATCTCTCATATCTTCTATAGCTGAACTTTAGATATCTGACAGACTGAACACTCACTGAACTCAGTCACTCTTTATTAAGTGCTAGTGTCCACAGGATGATGTGTACTGCTTAAAGACAGGATAAAAGATAATCTGTTAGTTTTAAGACTTTATGCAATACTGTAAGCAAAGTGATTTATTACAATAGTTTAAATCAATTGTTAGAAAAACAAAATATTATAGATTAAAAAGCACAGATCATATTTATTAAATATGTAAAGATTCAATGTTTTTAACTTTTTATCCAATCAGAAGAGTGGAGTCTAATAACAGAGTTTACCTGTTTTGCCTGTTTTGTCTTATCACTAATAATACTAATAATAAAATATAACACTAATAATAAAATCAATACTGTGCTTTGAAAATCTAGACAGTATTGAAAAAAATATTGTGGTCCTACTGAAATAGGCCTGTCACTATACCGGTAATTACATAGTTGAAATATTGTAAAACACAGCAACATATATCAATATTTTTGGTGTGGATAAAAGTCATTTGACTAATAAATTAGAAATCAATTGTTTTTCTAATCTTTTAAAGTCTGTAATCAACCCCGTTTATGCGCGCTCAGCCTTTATACTGAGAAAAGCTTTCAAAATAATCAGATCAATTAAACCAACAATAAATCAGTCCTGCATTACCCAGTCAGTAGAGACAGTTTTACTCGGGTTTATTTATTAACATCTATATGTGTGATGTTTTGCAGCGATGGTTGTTGGTGTTTCTGTATTTATATTTTATTCCAAGTCACTGCATTTTGTATCCCTGTTTTTGGGTCATTCCCCAAAATGACAGGGAAAAGAATTGAGCAAACGAGAGAAAGCGAGAGATGGAGAGAGAGAGAGAAAGAGAGAGAGAATAAAACAAGGCTCTGAAAGGTTTGCATGCTCAGCTGGATGATTTGTCTCAAATTGAGTTCAAGGCTCGAAACACACCATTAAAAAATGACTGTTGGGGTGACTGGACTGGCCTTAGCACACTGTATTATATAAACCAAACATAGTTAGAGCAGGGTTTGATTATTAAAGGTGAGTTATTATTAAAGGGCGGTTAAGAGTAGTGGAGATTTATGTCCTTAAATGTTTAATGACTAGGTGAATACGCCTGCTTAATTATTTTAATATTTATACAAGCAACTAAAAAAATCAAATCAGCAGGCAAATGATTTTAAGAATGTGAGTTAATATAAGAAAGGAAAGAAGTGCAGAGCAAGTCTGCAAGTTAATGAGTAAAAGACGATCCATTAAGACCAAAACATCTTAAGGGACAGAAACTGAGAAAGCTATTGTTTTCTATATCACTAGAAAAAGTGTGATCATGAGTGATTAGCAGAAACATTGCACAGCCAGGTAAACAGTAATTTTAAGTTCTTTAAAAGATGTAACGGGCCTACAATGACGGGACAACCCCTGAGCAACCACCTGAGATGTCAAGCAATCACTTTGAATACTATAGCTGCTGCCTAGCAAACCATCTAGTGTACAACCAGCTCTTGGCAACAACATAACAACCATCTACTGACCTCTTAGCAACACCAGAGCAACCAACTTGTATACCATAGCAACCGCTTAGCAAAACCATACCATCCGCCCTCCAACCAGCTAGCAACATCATATCAACCACCTGAATAACACAGCAGCCATTTAGTAACACCATAGCGACACTATACCAAAGGCCTAGTTATGAAATTTCAACCACCTAGGTAACTTAGCAACATTATTTCAAAGACCTAGTTATGTAATATCAATCACCAGTTTAAACATAGCAGCTTTTTAGTAGTACCATAGTAACACAATACCACATACTTTGGAATGTCATATCAACCACCTGGATTACATATCAACCACTTAGCATATCAAACACCATAGCAACATCATACCAAAGACATAACTACGTCATATCAACCACCTGAATCAAATAGTGGCCATTTAGTCACAACACCATTACAAAAACCTTTCTACCTCATATCAAACACCTGAATAACACCATAGTAACACTCTACCAAATACCTAGCTATGTCTTATCACCCACCTGATTATATAGCAACTACTTATTAACACTATAGCAACCCCATACCAAAGACCTATCTACATCGGATAACATAGCTACTACTTATTAACACCATAGCAACACCATACCAAAGAAACTGTCTACGTCATACTAACCACCTGAATAAAATAATGGCCATTTAATAACACCATAGCAACACCAGACCAAAGACCTATGTATGTCGAATCAACCACATGGATAACATAGCTACTACTTATTAACACCATAGCAACACTATACCAAAGACCTAGCTACATTATATTAACCACCTGGATTACAATATAATCCACTAGCAGCACCATAGAAACCTCCTGGACTACCAGAGCAACTGCTTTAAACTGGGAACCACAATCATTCTCCGTGTTTTCTGCACTTTTGTATAATGATAAATATGTACTATAAATGGATGTCATAATCTCCACAGTTTAAAAACCTCTGTTTCCCACTGTCTGTTCCTCTGTAGGTCACTATGATGCTCTGGAACCACAGACAGCATTTGAGTTTATTCGGGATCCGTCTGTAGGGCAGATAGCCCTGGCCTTCCTTCAGGCCTCCTTCGCCTTCAGCGGCTGGAACTTCCTCAACTACGTCACAGAGGAGGTGGTGGAGCCACGCAAGTGAGATGCACATCTATAAGAGCACTGTTTAATTCCATAATTACAGACTATATAGACTTTATGATTATCCACCTTTTACACTGTTAAAAAAAGTAGAACAAGGAGATGACCACATTAGTAACTGAACTGTTCTATATGTGTGTTTTTAGGAATCTGCCACGTGCAATCTACATCTCCATTCCTCTGGTCACCTTAGTCTACACACTCACCAACATCGCCTACTTCTCCTCCATGTCCCCTGAGGAACTGCTTGCATCCAACGCTGTTGCCGTGGTGAGTAACCTCAGATCCCAGTCATTTAACTGGATAAGTTGATTTTATTTCACCAGATCAGTAACTGAGCAAACAGATTTATGTTGGCTGTGTTGACTTCCAGACGTTTGGTCAGAAGTTGTTGGGGATGTTTTCCTGGGTGATGCCCATCTCTGTGGCTCTGTCCACTTTCGGAGGGATTAACGGCTACTTGTTCACTTCATCCAGGTAAAGATACACTCTAGATTATTCCTAGAAAGCCTGTTGTAATTGTGGTGTTTTGGATCTGATTTTTAAGTGATCTTCTCTGCTCTTCAGGTTGTGTTTCTCTGGAGCGAGAGAGGGCCATCTGCCCTACCTTCTGGCTATGATCCATCTGAAGAACTGCACCCCCATCCCAGCTCTTCTTGTCTGTGTAAGAAACACGTCCACCATTTTTGATTATTTTGTTCAGAATGAACAGTTGGTGTCAGCTGGATCATAAGTAGTTTGGTTCAGTAACATTCCCTAAAAACTGCCTTCTTTAACTGCAAGATTGTAGGATTACTTAAAAAGTGAAATCTAATACATTTTCTATACATCTTTACCTTATGATTACTGATTATCTGTAAAATAAAATGTAGGCTAATAATTGTATCCTAATCTAAAGGTGAAAGTGAGACATTTTACTATTTCATACAAAACAGTTACTCATGTAGGATTTAATGGCTGCAACATATATCAAAAAAATATGTTTAAAGAGTAGCAAAGATTGACAGATATTTACCAATCTGCTAAAAAATCGTATCTAAATATTGTGATAGAATTTCAGAAACTGTTATTCAACATAAAATTCTGAAGACATGGATATCACACCTTATACACTACATAACATAATCAAAAGATTCTGAGAATGTAGAAGAATCCTTTTGTGCAAGGTACAATGCAGTTGGTCAATAATTTAGATGCTGGTGATCTTCAGGCCCTCAGGCAGCACTGCATTAAAGTAAGACATGATTCTGTAGTGGAAATTAAAAGAGGATGTGCTCAGAAACACAACTAACATTACACTTAAGTTTTTTTTTACATACTTAACACTAGACGGATACACAGAAAATGTATGTCCACAAGATGAAGATGTGCACAAAATAAGTTGACCTGTTATGTCTGTCAATGACTTTTTAATTTTCCTTTAAGTAATCATCTTTTGTCTTTCTTTCTCTTAGTGTACTGCGACCATAGTGATCCTCTGTATTGGTGAGACTCATAACCTGATCAACTATGTGTCTTTTATAAACTACCTCTCATACGGAGTCACCATCGCTGGGCTGCTGTACTACCGCTGGAAGAAACCCAAACTCGTCAGACCCATTAAGGTAAAACTGACTGGCTGCTGGCTTTATTTATTTAAGACCAACAGAAGGGTGGGCTCCGGGTGGTACAGCTGACTAAGGCACTGCCTCAATGGACGGGATATGGTTCAATGGGATATGGTTAGAATCTCGGCTATGCAGCTTGCCATCAGCTGCCGGAGCCCTGAGAGGGCATAATTGGTCTTGTTCTCTCTCGGTGGGTATGTGGTGCTTTTTCCCCTCATCACTCCTAGGGTGTTTTCAATCAGCACAAGGCATCTGTGAGCTGAAATATCAAAACCGAGTCGCTGTGCTTTCCTCCAAACGCGTTGTGATGCTACTCGGCAATGTTTAAAAAAAGGTGGTGATTGGCTTCACATGTGTCAGAGAAGGCATGTGCTACATGTGCTGCAATATGTCACAAAAGGCATTACCACCCTCAGTAGACAGTGCAGTGGGTGGGAAAGATCATGACCGACAGTGTTCTTCAGTTTCCATGGACCATGACAAAAGTCATGGGACAAAATACTAATTGACTTTTAAAGGATTCCTCTCCAACATAATCTCTCTTTTTTGTTTTCCTAGGTGAATTTACTAGTTCCTATCAGTTACCTGATATTTTGGGCAGTGTTGCTGGGGTTCAGTCTGTACTCTGAGCCTGTGGTGTGCGGGATGGGCCTCGTCATCATGCTCACAGGAGTGCCTATCTACTTCATTGGAGTTCATTGGTCAGAGAAGCCACGTTGGATTTACAGCGCAGTGGGTGAGTGAGCAGTATAGGAGCTAGACCACACCTGAAAATGTATCTTTCTATCTGATTTTATAAACATGATAGATGAACACTTTAGAAGTAGTGAACGTACATATTTGCATTAGTAATTAACCTTAGTGCTCACTACCCCAACCCTCCAGTTCCTGGCAGTACTGAGGATTGAACTGGCAAGTTTCTAGTCTCTGCAATAGAATAAAAGGCGCACTGCCAATTTTGGGAAAATTAAAGGATTTTAAGTGTGACTTATAGTAAGAAATACATGGTATAGTAAATATAAAAGTCTCATATATAGTTATATATAGTCTTCCTTTATTTGAATGTCGAATGGCATCAACTTAAGTTTAAAAAAATCTCTTTATCCATGCTAGTGTTAGGGTTAGGTATGATAATTCAACCTGGCTTTTCTCACCCCTCTGAATTTTCTGTGTGTGGTTTTGTTTTCAGAGTATGTGACGTATGTGGGTCAGAAGGTGTGTTACGTGGTGTTCCCTCAGGATGACCCTTCTGAGACAGAACCTCTCACAGAGAAAACGGAGAAGTCGGAGCTCTGAGCATCAAATGTTCCAGGGAATATTTTCCCATCCTTTTATTTCTTTGATTTTGTTTTTTTAATCTTCCGTTAAGTGTTTTCTGCAGTTGAGGAGGTGGCTTCCTCAACAGTGCTCTAGGTTCCAGTTTTATCCAAGCGCTCGAGTGAAGCCCTGGCAGAGGAGGTGCATTTTGTTGGTTTATTATCCCACTCTTTCTCCTCCTCCTCTGTCAGAAAGCGTAAAAGGAACCCTTTGTGCTTTCAAAGGAACTGGTTTGCACCAACCTCCTCTCTTTGCTGCCTTGAGGTTTATCCGTTTTGTGAAAAAATATTGCTATGCATGTATCCTCTCGTGCCTACAGGATCGTTTTTCTTTGGTTTCATTTTTCTTCGTTAACATGAGCGGATCCTTAATCTCCCATGGTCTGTATGTATGTGTGTGAGTGTGATTGTGAAGAAGAAATAGTGCAGATTTTATTCTTCAGTATTCAATTCCTGCACTTATAAAAATAAAGGTGCCAAAAGTGGTTCTTCTATGACATTAAACACAAAGGACTCAACATGGTTCTGTATGTACCCTTTAACATTTGCCAGAGGAGCATACTCAACCGCCAAAGCAAGGACCAATTGGGAACCTTTATTTTTAATAGTGTATGCAGTGTAATTGCCGGTGATACCAGATGATGTTTGCACATATAGATTTACTGTATATCAGGTGTCCTTAAAACCAGCTTGTCTGGCAGAGAACACTAAAGGCTGATTCACACTGACTACACATTTATTGGATGTTAAAAACAGATCAAATCTGATGTTTTGCCTTGTTACGTATGTCATTATACAGATGTTTAGCTCTGTTTTGGAATATAATTTCTTTAAACTCTGCAGTTTTATAGTCAGTGTGTTGATCAGAGTATAAGCTTTTCTCGAATGCTGCTGCGGCTTCAGGCTCATTTGTTTGGTCCGCAGACACGGCGACAGATCTACGCTGCTCAGCTTGGATTTAATGCATCTGACACGGCAGAAAATGTAACTGATTTGATCTCTCTGATTTAAAAATTGATGCAGTCTGTCACTTATGGGTTCAGACTAAAAGGCATCATTAATATCATTAATATATGTGTGTTTATATGTGAGTTTTTTACATCCTTAAAAATCGTATGCGGTGTGAAAAGGCCTTTACTCTTGCCATGCAATTAAATGCTAGTGAATGCTGTACCAAGATTTCTATAACTCCTTTTTATAAAAAAAATATTAAATATACTGTAACATGTATCAGTCAGCCATAACATTAAAACCATTGACTGGAAAAGTGTATAACAGGGGTGTACAAACTTTTTTTGTTGATGGCCAGAAGGAGAAATATATTTGAAGTCACGGGCCACAGACTCTGTAATAAAACAAATAATGAAATATACCACTTTAAATAATACATTTTTCTGATTACTTTCATTTACACACCATTTTACTTGACTTACTATCTTTATCTATCTTTGACAGTGTTGTGTAAACTAAGATTTTTCAAATAGATGTTTCATTTCGTGATGTCTCTTAATATTAAACTCCTTAATTACGGCAACTCTTTTGCCCTTTATCTGCGCTACAACTGCGCACTCTCTCCGCTTTTAGACTCTTTGGCCCGTTTTTCTGCGCTTCAAATGCACATCCTCTCTGCTTTTAGACTCTTTGGTCTGTTTTTCTGCCCTACAACTGAGCACCCTCTCCGCTTTTAGACTCTTTGGCCCGTTTGTCTGTGCTACAACTGAGCACCCTCTCCGCTTTTAGACTCTTTGGCCTGTTTTTCTTTGCTACAACTGAGCACTTTCTCCGCTTTTAGACTCTTTGGTCTGTTTTTCTGCGCTACAACTGAGCACTCTCTCCGCTTTTAGACTCTTTGGCCCGTTTGTCTGCGCTACAACTGAGCACTCTCGCCGCTTTTAGACTCTTTGGTCTGTTTTTCTGCGCTACAACTGAGCACTCTCTCCGCTTTTAGACTCTTTGGCCCGTTTTTCTGCGCTACAACTGAGCACTCTCGCCGCTTTTAGACTCTTTGGCCCGTTTCTGACACCTAGCGTTCAAACGTTAAAATCTCACATTATAAAAACCTGCTTAACAGCGGGCCAACTTTCATTCGATTTCTAAAATACCTTTTTTCCCCAAAAAAGGAAACGGGCCGTGGTGTATAACATTGATCATCAGGTTAAAAGTGGTAGTATATACATTTTGGGCATTTAGTAGTGGATTCTGCGTTGAAAGCAGATCGCCAAAACATCAGGCAGATCTTGTGGGGTTTCCTAGTGTGCAGAGGTCAGTTTATATCACGAAAGGTCCAAGAAGGCTTAAGATACAAGTGCTGGGTGTTAATCTACACAGATTTCTCTCCTGAAAACTGTTTGTTTGGGTGAGTAAAGCACTTCAGTTTATTTACAGTAAGCTTAGATTTACAGTATATAATAGCAGCAGTGCCAGACGCAGTTAGCACCGCTTAGTTCTTATGCTGTGGTTAGCAGCTAATGCTAATACTGCTGCAGCCTCAGTGCTGGAGAAAATTCGCTGTAACTCCTGTATAACACTGTACTTCAGCAGAGTGGCTTTACTGCTCCTTATAACCTGACTGGTAGAATTCATACATAAGGTGCACCAGATTTTTGGAAATTAAAGGATTTTAAGTGTGACTTATAGTCTGAAAAATAAGTTTTTTGTAAAA
Source organism: Astyanax mexicanus (assembly GCF_023375975.1). Classification (NCBI taxonomy): domain Eukaryota; kingdom Metazoa; phylum Chordata; class Actinopteri; order Characiformes; family Acestrorhamphidae; genus Astyanax; species Astyanax mexicanus. The sequence continues at coordinate 13,846,176 of NC_064430.1, read as the reverse complement.
AAAAAAATAACATTATCACAGACTTCTCCACTGCATCTATGTGTGTTATAATCAGAAACATGTGAGTTTGGTTTAAATGAGCTCAGGGATCAGGGATCAGAGAAATCGGATTTAGAACGTTTACACAACCATGAAAAAATCAGATCTGAGCCCCATTGAGCAAAAAATCGAATTTGAGTCACTTCAGCCTGGTATAATGTGAACGTAGCTTAAGAGGTCTTGTGCCTAAACAGATTTAAGCTGTTTTGGTGGCACAGGAGGGACTGACAGTATTAGTCAAGTGTTTTTAATGTTATGGCTGAATTGTGCATATTCATACACAAGTTAACATGTTGGTAGTGTGAAATCTATTTTCAATTTCAAGTTTACCTTGATTTGTGAAACCTTACAAATAAAAGAGATTTATGAGTCTAATATAAGTTAAATAAGCAAAACTAGGCCATGCCTAACACCATACAAGTTGTGCTCCAGAAATTCTTACTAATAAGCAAAAAGTAAATTATTGCACAAAATAATACTTTACCATCTTCACTGTGTAATATAAATGTGTAAAGATACAAACCTTAGCAGATGCACTAGATTTTAAGCTTCTAAGCAAAGTGTTGATTCTAAAGACAGACTAATTAATATATATAAAAGGAAACTTGAGAAATTTCTGCACATTCATATTTAAAGATATTTTAGAAATACTTTGCAGTAACATTATGGAACAGGGTACAGTAGGTTTAATACTGGTAAAAAAAGGTTCATATGTTTAATCCATCCAGTTGTTTACTGTAATTTTTACTATAAAAGGATGTCAGTCAAATATTATATTGAAGATATCAGAAGTGTGTAGTGAAGAATTTTGTCAGATGGCATGTGTGTGTGAGTGTGTGTGTTCAGTGTATACATAAACTAAATCTGCCTCAAAGGACCTGATTGACAGTGTTGGCCATGTTAATAATATAAAAATAATACATTTTTATGATATAAATAGTTCAACATGCCTGCATTTGTGCACTATTTGAAGCAGAATATTACAATGATTAACTGATTTTAATCTTATGAATGAATTGATGGCCATTTCCAGACTTACATTTTAGTGTTTCTGTTTGTTTGTTTGTTTTCTATACAGTTTATGCACATTTTTAATTCTGTTGGGGGACATTGAAGCAATTGAAAAAAAAAACATGTTTAATTGTGTATTAAGGACACCTGATGTGTGAATGGACCTCATACTGTCTGAAGGAGCTCAGCTAACAGACTCTAGCGCTTAACTTTTTTTCCAATAAGCAAGGTCTGTGAGATCTGAGACCCTGGTTACACTGGTATCTGGATCGTATCCTGATGAGATTTAAGATAGATACATTCGATTTTAAGAGTTCAGAAATCAATATTTGGTGGAATAACCCTGTTTTTTAAGCACAGTTTTTATGCATATTGGCATGTTCTCCTCCACCAGTCTTACACACTGCTTTTGGATAACTGTATGCCACTCCTGGTGTAGAAATTCAAACAGTTCAGCTTGAATTGATTGCTTGTGATCATCAATTTGGTCAAATCAAAAACTTATCATTTTTATATGGTCTCATCTTTTTCCAGAGCTGTATATTTACATACATACACATATGGACATGGACAAATTTAAATCTTTAGATCTTTACAGGGAGCTATAAAAGCCATTTTGGCCTTATCCAGATATAATCCTGATCCAGGTGTAAACAGGGTCTAAATGTTGTAACTGTATGATGCTGAAAGAGCACTTGTGCAAAGCACAAATAATCACTTAGCCATTATAATTTATTATATAAGGCCCTATTAATGACCTTTAACAATGCATATATGCAAAAGATTTCAATTGCTTTTTTAACAATTAAGTTTGTTAATACTTTTTTGGACAACCCAGTAATGTGCCACTGTTGGCCTTTTTCATTAAGACTGCCAATGAAATATATAATATATATAATATACCGTTTCAATCGCAGAACGTCTGGTGTCCTCCTGTTTCTGTTGTTCACAGGTGTTTGTTTAAGGTGGTCAGTTTTGAAGAATAATGTGTAACAATTGTATAGCAATGTAGAACTTTTATTAGCTAATGCATTTAGAAATATTCATGACTGTCATATTAAAACTTTGTCATTTCTGAGGGATGTTACTTGCTTGTTCTCAACTGTCTCATTTGTCTTGGGGAGCCCTTGATCTGCATGACCTGAATCAGGTCTGTGGAGCAGGAAAACGTGAAGCTGTGTAGGTCATTGGATCCCTGTTTGTTAAAGCAAGTGCATGAAACATGTTTATATAACTTGTTATATATAGGTTAATTAAAATATACTGTATATTATCACTGTCACAAAAACCTTGTGTCTACATTTTTTTTCACATTTTATTAGGATCTAATTTAATTGGAGCTGTCCTTTACATTGAATGGGCCAAAAGAAAAACTCTTGTAAGTTTGGCATGGTGTTGCCCTCAGGCAACAAACCACTTTTTTGGAATACTACACTGTTCTTTTAATGTTTTAATCATTATTTGTTATGTTTGTGGCTATTTTGTTTTCATTTACTTACTAAAACAGTGATTTTTAGTTAGTTTGTTGGCAACAATATGCAGTTAGACCACAAGGCAATTATGCTGAAGCAGTGGTTCTTAAATGCTTTGATTGATATCAAATGCAAGATTGAGATCCACAACCTTCCAAAAAGTAGGCTAAAATATTTTTTCTCAGCAAATATAAACATGCTATAGATGGTTAATAAAGCTTTTTACTTCTCCTGTGAAGGTTTTAGCATTGATATATGTACTCCACACTAAAGTTCTAAGGAGTGTTTTAGCCTGAACTGCTTTTTAAAAGAGCCAATCAGAGGTAAAACAGATGTAATTCCAAATGTGGCCATTTAACAAACCTTTTTTGATGTTATCATGTTTTGGTACCTAAAATGAGCATAATGGCCAACAAACATTAATTAAAAAAATAGTTTAAAAAAAATATATTTTTTATAACAACAAACATTTTGTTCATCTTCTTCAGTAATCCATAATAACAGAAGGTGGTACATGATACAAGGTTTTGTTATGGCAGTGATGATGATGGTGTTTGTAGTGATTGGTTTGTTATGGAGAAACAGGGGAATATACATAGTCCAATTCATCAGGACTAAAAACGGACATTACACTGTGAAACCTTACAGCAATAATGTTATTTTATACTGGTGATTCTGTTAGGTTGCTTCTGTTGGTTTCTGCTGGTTATTACTGGACACCAGTAAAGCTAAAGAAATCTACCCATCACTTTCACCAGCCAGCTAACGTTAAATTAACATTGAACTACTGCCTGTACTGACTAGACAGTAGTGTTGTTTTTTTCTGTAATGTTTTGCAGGTTTAAAAACGTCTTTTCTATCTGCTGTTTAAAATCCACCAATCAACACTTTTCTCTCTCTCTGAAAAAGCCAGTGCAGCTTCAGCCTGGTCAGGAGTGCATTGCTGAAAGTCAGACGGCAGCGCAGACTGGAGCAGTGTAAATATTGTTTCATTAAAGAGACAGCATTCCTGAGGAGTCGAGTGTGAAACATACAGAATGTGTGCTATAAATGTTTAAATGTTTCTCTTTTTTTTAGTTTATTTTGTAAATGAGACCTACATTATCTTTATGCATAACAATAATAGCACATTAAATTTCATTCTAAAGAGAAATTCAAAGTGTTGTTTTGTTGTGTTTGAATATTGTTGTACAAAATAGTACAAAAAAGTTTATATCAAAATCTTGATTTTTGTGCTTTTACTTGAGGTTCCTTTCCCTGGTATTTTAGGATTGCTGCAGTTATTGTTGTTTCATTGCATTTTTTAGATCTCAAAGAACCTGAAGGATGCCAAATCCTCCAAAAGCCTTCCAAAAAAACACTTTCCAGAAGCGCATTAGTCAGATTGTGTTAATTAGTACAGATCTGAAACACAAGTACACTGAAAGCATGTAAACCATTGATGTAGAACTTGGTATTGAAAGGTTTTGCTGTAAAATGTACTGTGCAGCACTGTGCAGACTATCAGCAAATCTATCTGGATGCAATTTATTGTAAACGTGCCAAATATCAGATTTGTGCTGGCTGAACATAGCTTTACTGAGTCGGAACTGTTCGCGATAGTGGTGATGGAAACAGATTAAGATTTCGTTAAATGCCTCAGATACTGTTTTACAATAGTTTTGAAAATTTGGATTATGGTGAAGATCCATCTCCACCAAAAACGTTTTTTTCTGGACCTCAGATAGGTTTGCATTAAAAACAGACAATTCTGTACTGGAAATCAAACTTTTGCCTTAGTCCCTTTTAAATAAGCTTCGCCCATTAAAGATGGCAAATATTTCAGGTTCAGGATATATGGCTTCTTTTTTGAAGAATGCTTTTTTAGCTTTAACTTGCATTTGTGGGTGGCACAAGAATTATTCATCTTTGTCTAATATTCTGTATGTTAATTCTACTTTGTCCATGTGTCTATAACAAGTCTTCACATCTTTTCTTCTCTGCTATTTCTCCTTCTCCTAAAAGACGTATATCAGATCTCCATCCCAAAGTTCTCTTAGGTTCTTCAGCTTTCCTCAGTCTCCTCTTAAATAATCACACGCTGGAATATTCAGAACTAGCAAATCAACAAAGGCCTTTGGTCTCTACAGTGTATTTAACATCAAGTCACTCTAAATAACTTATTTTAAGCCCTGTGCTGATTAGTTTTTTTCTTAAATGGTGGAAGTGCTCTTCAGAGGAAAAGCACCAGCTTCAAGTACTACCTCAGGATTTCCTGTCAGTTAGAGATTATATATAACATTTGCAACATCAGCAAAACCTGTGCCCCTCTGCTCCCTGTTCCTCTTCATTACACTCAGCAATCAATGATTCATCTAACACATTTCAGTTATTCATCTGTTATGGTCAGCATAGTCAATAACTGAGTGTACATAAAAAAGTAAAACATAAATAAAGGGTTAATGTACAGTTCTTGTAAAATGCTTTACCCGGAGGATATGAAAGTCACTCCAAAGGCCCCTGTTTGGTACTTTTAATAGTGTTTGCTGAGGCTGCCATCTACTGGATGGTAGAACTTGAAAACATGCTCTGATGTGATGGAATTCACCTCTCCACGCTGTTGTGATAAAATATCAGTAAGTGATAAAAATGATTTTACAAAATCTACATGTACAGTATCTAATTGTACAGAGCCCCTAAAGTAACAATGCGTAGCCATGACTTATTAAGGGGTGGGAATGAGATCACAAGGCATGGCCACGACTTATTAAGACCTGAGAACGAGATCTTAACGCATGGGAATTAAACAATTAAGGCGTAGCCTCGACTTATTAAAGTGAGGGAACGAGTTAATTGTAGCTATTAAGGCGTGGCCACAAAGTTCTTTTGTTTCACAGCTAAAAAAGCAAACAGCTCTCAGGGGGGTTTAGTATTTAGTATGAGAATTAAGTGTCTTTTACTTAGAAGAATACCATGTCTCACTGCATGAGACTCCAAATATCACCATTATTCATTCAAAGATAAAAAAAAAAAAAAAAAGAATGCAGTTCACTCTACATTTTTTTTTTTTTTTTTTTACCAAAGATTATCCTAGAATTAAAGGAGCTTGGATGAAATATTCAGTTTCTTCATGGCCATTCATTTACAGAAAAGCATGCTTTATTTTCTGGCTACCACTTAATTATCTCGTTTTCACGCCTAAGGCTCTCACTCCCATACTTTAATAAGTTGTGGCCATGCATTATTTTTTTAACATGATGTTTCCTTAGGGGCTCTGTATAACTGTGCACAAAGTGTCAGTATTTTGTGGGATCATTATTATCTACCACTGCCTTAAACTTCTTGGGTATGGAATTCAGCAGAGCTACCATTATGAAAAGGAAGTGTACTTAAGAGCATTTTCTATTTAATATATTTCATGAAAATATACATAAAATATACTTTCTTTGTATTTCCATGACATTTACTTTTAAGCAAATATATGTAGTGGCATTAAATACTGCTTAAAGAGCACTTTTTTCCAGTATCATTAAGGTGTACACAATATGTGCATCAAAATGCAAAGTAGTACATTTACAATATACTTCAAGTGTATTAAAACTGAAGTTTAAAAAACACATACTTAAATCTAATTAAGTTTAAAGATGAAATATACGAAGAAAGCACTCAAAAGCACAATCTAATACTTTTATGTTGTATATAAATATAGCTTAATTGCAATTGAAACATACTTAAGTTGCCATAAGTTGTTCCAAAATAGTACATTTAGTATGTATTACATATTATTTTTATTGCTAAAGTATCTACTTTTCCATGTTAAGAATATTTAAATTCAGGGTACACAGGTCGCTACTGGAATCCTTTTCTACTCCTCCATGATGTTCGACACCTTGTCCTCCTCCACCCTTCTGCATCAGGATGCCCCACAGGTGTTCAACTGGGATTAGGTCTGGAGACATACTTGCCCAGTTCATCACCTCCGCAAGACAGTTGTCAATCTTGGCGCTGTATTTCAGGTCATTATTTTGTTGGACAGCGGCTATGTGGCCCTGGGTCTCGTGTTTAATGTTAGACTTTAATCTCCACAAACTTGGAAAAATACACTGATTTTGTTTGAAGTTTGAAACGTCTTAATCATCTTTCTCCACGAGTGAGCTCTTGGCAAATCCAGTCGTTTTTCTGTCGTGATTCGGTGGCAACTGCCAACACTGGAGTGCTGCCATCTGTTGGAGTCTGTAAGCAGAGGCCTCTGATGACAAATCAAACAGAAACTGTTCCAGAAAAGGTTCCACCCCCCATTTCACCACCCTTCAGTTTTTAGTTGTAGTTGATAAATCATGTTCAGCTTGAAGTCTGGCTCCTCAGTGAATCATATTTAGTGCTCATATTTATGGTCCAGATGATTACTGATCATAAAGACATATTATTAGTCATCTTAAAAGCTCAGATTCAATTAGTTCTGTTTTTAATCCTGGGGTCAATTTAAATAATCAATAAAACAAATCTGATTAATCACAACCACACTTTTTCTTCTCCTTAAGACTAAGCTTATAAAAATAAGTATGTAAATGGAAATACAAGAATCAATGTTAGATTAGTAAAATTAAATTATATTTATATCAAAGTATATTTTATTAATTACATCAATATTCTGTGATTTAATCATAATTGAATATTTTCATGAAAAATGGTAGAATTCATATTTATGTATGTATTCTACCAGTCAGGTTGTAAGGAGCAGTAAAGCCACTCCGCTGAAGTACAGCGTTATAAGGGTGAGTTTTCAGTAAAGTTTCCCCTGCACTAAGGCTGGGTGCAGCAGCATTATAATCCAGTGCATTTTATGTAAGAAAATAGACCAGAAAATAGACGTTCATTAATAGTGTGCCTTATACTCTAAAAAATACCTGTGAATCTAAATTAAACAAACAAACCACTGCTTTATTGCTCAGAGATCACTTATCTTTTTTTTTTATTTACAAGACAATAAATGCTCTCTTCCAGGCAGGTGACCATCAATCACCCTTGGGACAAAACCCAAATTCCAGAGGCACACAATGTGCATACATTCACATGACATTCAGCTGACATCACGTACACAGAAAGTTGAACAATGAATGGCTTTAGCTTGGCTAAGGGAAAAATGTATCATTTAAATTAACAGAACAGAGAAGCAACAAACCCCTCTCACATATACATTAATGAAGTGAAAATTCACCCAAATTTTGGATCATTTCTATTGGTTCATTTTCCACCAATTCTTCACACAGTACAAAGAGCAGCTGGCATTTTCCAAATACATAAAATTGATTAAAACAAAAAAAGCTAAAAAAAAAAAAAGTATATTTACAAAGGTATTATGTTCAACATAACTTTTAGCAGTTTTATTTTCTGACCGTATTAAGCTAAATTCAAAAATACAAAATTGGGTATAAAATGTTATCATATTTGTTTTATCTAGATTTTCATTTCAGCCTTTCACAAACAGAATTTCAAGACAAATGAAAAGGTAAATCTTCTCTCGATTTTTTTTACTTTTTTTTTTAGACACAAATCTGATGGTATAATCCACAACTTGCAAAATGCAAAAATCAGAAAATAAATAAAAGATCATTTATTTATTTTTCCTGAAATTCTGAATGTGAGGTGAAAAAATTTAATTGGAAAAATGGATGAAAACTTATTTCTTGTACACTTATCTTCATAAAAAAAATATATTTTTACATCCAATTTTCTATTTTTGCATTTAGCAATGTAATTAATAAACGTTACACTGACCTATTACTCCCAGACAGTGATGAACTATTTCCTCAGCTGTGTCCACAAAACAAGTACCTCATTCCAGTGAAAACTGACTGAATGTGTTCAGACATTATCTGTGGTCTTTGCCCTTTTCACACAAAGGCCTGTTTCCACATTTTGTCAGCTTCAGCAGCTCATGTCAGTACAGATACATAAAGGAATAAAACGAGAGAGAGAGAGAGAGAGAGAGAGAATGATTTAAAGAGATCCATACCAGAGCTGGTTTATAGAGTTAAAACAGTGTCTAACTACGTGTCCAGGACTTTAATTTAATTTTAGAAAGTATAATAATGTATTTTTGGCCGTAGGTTTTGAGCAGTAGATACTCGAGCAAGCATTTCCGCTAATGTGGGCTAATTGTTTGATGAGCTAGGACTGGAGTTCCAGTTGTAGCATATTTATATTTATGACTTATAACAGGAGTTTAAAAAAGCTTTAGAAATTTTGTCAGCAGCGCTTGAATATTTTATACTGTTCTGTATTGAATACATTAGATTATTTTAGTGACAATCTCAATCAAACATTTCTTAATTAGAATTTTGCTTAACTACTTCAAATGAACCCATTAATATCACGGAAGACTCACTAAGGAGCGTCCTCTAGTGGACTGAAAAAGCAGTTTCTCAGACAGGGGATTCTGGATTGATTTAAAATATACAGCTCTGGAAAAAATAAGAGACCACTTAAAAATAATTCTTAGATTTTACCAGATTAAAACCTCTGGAATATAATCAAGGAAGATGGATGATCACAAGGCCTCAAACCAGGCTGAACTGCTTGAATTTGTTGCAATGTGTTGCAGTGTGTAAGACTGGTGGAGGAAAACATGCCAAGTTGCAGGAAAAATAAATATTGATTTCTGAACTCTTAAAACTTCATAATATAAACTTATTTTCTTTCCATTGTTTCAGTTCTGAAAGCTCTGCATCTTTTTTGTTATTTCACCCATTTCTTATGTTCTTCATATAAATGCCTCAAATGACTATTTTTATTAGGAATTTGGGAGAAATGTTGTTTGTAGTTTATATAATAAAACAACAATTTTCATTTTACTCAAACTTATACCTATAAATAGCAAAATCAGAGAAACTTATTCAGAAACTGAAGTGGTCTCTTATTTTTTTCAGACTTGTATAGGATAAGATCTGATAGCGATGAGACCTAGATGGTTGGATGTCAGTAGGGAGGGGGGGGGGGGGGGTGTAAATTACTGATTGACTCATCTGCATATTGTGATGTGTCTGCATATCAGAGTAGGGTAAAGCTGCAGACCCGGAGACTGCAAGCTGCAGACCCGGAGACTGCCGTTTTAGGACCGCTGCAGATTCAGGACCGCTGCAGTTCTAGGACCCTACTCTGCCGCCTAGCGACATGAGTGATTATTACACAGTAGGCGGGACCAGCGAGAGAGGGAGTGAGTGGGGTGCAGGTGTATGCTAAAGGCTTTTCTCCTCATAGCTGTTGTCGTCGTCGAATTGTGTGGCACAGTTTGGTGCACGATGGAGTACAGTCGGAATGTGAGTTCGGAATTTGAATCAAGTTTTATAGCCTAAATGTATTAAAATATTCCGATGTTTGGAATTAGATATCAATGTAATCTACACAGGATGTGAGTGTATATGTAGCCTAAATCAATTACAAGCACCTAACACTACGTGTTAGTCTAGGACAGCTTGCTACAAAACATCTATTAGCCTGTCAGCGTAGTTCTATTTTTTCTTTTTTCTTTATTGAAAGCATCGTTTGATATGATCATTAGTTCTGCTTAGCACATTGATTGAAATATAAACGATGACAAAAATCTGTATTAAATGTTCACTACGTTTCAGTACATTAAATCAGTGTAGCCTACTGTATTGGGTGTAACGTTAAATGCTTACTTAATATTACTGTTGTACCATATAGTTAAGTTAATAATCTTGAACAATACGTGTTGTCATTTGTAACAGTAATTTTATGAAATTTTTAAATTTTACTGATTATCCTGTCTGCTTTTCAAGATGCATATAACAATTCAAGAGGGTCGAGCTATGCCTAAACTGGAAAGATGCACCACATGCTGCAAAAAGTTCCACTGCCCATTTTGCTCTTCATTTCGCTATGAGGAGAAAAGCCTTTAGCATACACCTGCACCCCACTCACTCCCTCTCTCGCTGGTCCCGCCTACTGTGTAATAATCACTTATGTCGCTAGGCGGCAGAGTAGGGTCCTAGAACTGCAGCGGTCCTGAATCTGCAGCGGTCCTAAAACTGCAGTCTCCGGGTCTGCAGCTTTATACTATTGGGCATATCAAAGTACATGGACACATCATCCACGCCTATAGCACAGTTGAACCTAAGAGGGCGCTGCAGAGGTGGAAATTACCACAATAAGAGTTTTTTAAAGGTTAGGAAATGTTTAATTTTTTTAAGCAGGACTGGTATGTTTCATTACTTCAAAGGAACATATTTCAGCTATTTAATGGAAATTAACGGTTTAGTGGCTCTTTAATCCCTGTCTGGGAAACCAACACAATATGCTCCCTGTCTATACCTTCACTGGTACTATTCAAGGGCTCTTTTTTTACACAATCTTTCATACTTCTCATCATTTCACACACCATTTTACCTATTTCTCAAGGCAGAACCCTACAGCTTGCTGGATAATTTAAGTGTTTCAAATACAAGCAGAGGTAAGAACTACTACTACTTCTACTGGTCCATCCTCACTTTGGGCTTGAGTTATCTAGTTAACTGAAATCCTGCTTTGTGAAAGAACCTCTCAAAACTGCTCCTGAATCAGAAATGCAATAAAAAAACACCTCTCACAGGAACCAACAAACATTCCCTGAGATCTCTTAAAAGAGACTGTGCCAACAGTGATCACAACACTAAACACGTTACAGTGTTTCTCATATTCAGATCTTTTGTTCATACACTCTGTACAGTTTAGTGCTTCACCTGCTCTTTAAACACAACTGTAGAATCTCACAACAGAATGATTTACATCCACTTTTTTACACATATCAACTTGATATGAATCCACTCCATTCGTTCTATATGGAAACTTACCTTGCAAGACATTGTTAGTCAGACAAAACCTTGTATCTCTAAAAGAGCAAAACAGCAACTTTCTTTATTTTTAATGGAAAAATATTGAATTCCGAATTGTTTTGGAGCATGTCCATAGTGTGTTTATGAGGAATTTTTTGATACAATGTAAAGGGAACTAACTGTCATTTACAATATGTTAAATTCGAAATCGACAAAAATTGATATACAGGGGTTTTATCTGACGGCACAAAAACACATAAAAAATTATTTATGTGAAAGTTTTGAGCTCTCTCACAGATGTGTGCACTGTGTATTATTTTTTTAATATATTGTTTTATTTTACTAAGACTTTGAACTTAATGTCCATATATGTGCAGCATCTGTGCTGTACTTGCCTGAAGCTTAACCATGGTTCAGAGCGTTTTCACACCAGCACTATTTGATCTGGTCCCAAACGAACATAATCCGTTCTCGATCCGACCAAGCTATCAAATATAGTCCATTTATTTGAGCTAAACTGCTGATAATGCGCAGTTTAATCTGATACCTTATATTAGCCAGATAACGCTGATTACCACAGCTAAGAACAAACGCTGTCCATGCACGCGCGGTCTGTGCTGCATTCACTACACGCAGCCGCGGGACTCCGTTTACTTTCTATACATCTGCGCTGCACGTAGAAGCACTGTGTTCAAAAAATAGACTGTATATAAATATGAACAGGACGTCCCCATTCACTCATTAAGGCGTTTTAAAGCCAAATTATGGCCAAAATGGAAGCTGCCATCTTGAGTGCGCTTGCGCAGTAGAGGCAAATTGAATCTAGAGGTGGGAGGCGGAGCCGCGTGACTGCCCAAACCCCGCCCTCCCCCTCGTGAAATCATTGTAAAATATTTTAATACTCGCCCTCAATTACTCTTTGTGTTTCACCTTCATTTTCACCAAACAAGTTACTTAACTTAGCTAACTTAAGTTGGCTAACCTAGTTAACTAGTTAGCTAGCGTTATGTACCTAACGCTAGGTTAAAAACCTAACCTAGATACTAAAATTAGGGAGAAAAAAAAAGTATAAATACTAATGAATTAATGGAGGGAAATTATCCACTTACCGAAAAACCTGCAGAGAACGTTTCTCTGAGGCTCTGTTACAACAGTTAACTGCTGAACAAGCCACTGCAGTAAAATCCGAATGTCAGAAAGATCTGACTGTGAGCTCCGCGTTCACGCTCTCAGTCGACCTGTCAATCACCACATCGCCCCACCCCTTTAAATATCACTGAATAACTCCTATAAAACTTATTAACTGTAAAGAAAACACTGGGGGTTATTAACACAGGAGGTGGGCTTGCATAATGTACAGAACCCAATTTAAAAAAAAATCCTGGATGTGTAATTTTAGATTAAATATTCGGCCATCTCTCATTCAGTTGAATGGAAATAGGCGGGGTTAAAGTTGTATTGGAGCCAGCCACCAGTGGGCGTAAGAGACGCAGTGGCTTCACTTTTTAACCCCTGTCGTGATGTTCATACTTATATACAGTCTATCATAGATATGATGTCTATGCAGTCTATGGTTTAAAAGCGTAGCGTTTCAACGTTCAGTGTTAAAGCACAGATATACGCGCTGGAACACAGAATCTTCTCCCTATATTTACTTATTTTCATATATTTATATTTACTCCCACACCCATAGTCTGTGTATAGCTGGACAGAGCATCGTCTTTCAAAAGTGAAGCCACCACAGGTAGAGCGCCCCCTGCTGTTCGGTTTCAGAAAGCTGTATAACCCCACCCATCCTCATAGGTTTCAATGGCAAAACAGACAACTTTCAATCACGTTTTTTTCCAATATACTGTAACTCTACCTCCTTTATTTAAATGCAACAGCTAGTGTAACCTCTGCTTATATTGTCAATTTTTTATATCCCCACATAATTCGTTTTTTAAAACGTTATTCAGCTCTATTCAAAAAAGGTGTGGTTATTGTAAAAGGGCTGGTTATGGGCAGGGCCAATAACAGACCGTCAGCTCCGCTCTGCAGCCTGTGACCGCGAGGCAGCCCTCAGGGGCGGGGTTATTTAAATGAGTAGGCTGTCTCTCCACAGTCTTTCTCCCTCCTCTGGTCTCTACTGCGCAGACTCGGGTATCAGGATCGCCAACATGGCGGAAGATTTTGGCTTCATTTTCATTGAATGAATGGGATGACGCGGCGATGCGGCGTCTATCTTTTTTTTTTTACAGTCTCTGCCCACACCAGATGGCTGAGCTCTGACCAAACCTCGCGTGGTTTATTGGTGAGCATTTCGGTGCGTTTAGGTTCATGTCTGTGTGAAAATAGACCAAAAAAATGAAGAAAACTCCCAGAATAAAACTTATCAACTGATTCGGCCCAGAGAAACGAACTACAGGTGAAAACCCTCTGAGACCAGTTCTTCTGCTCCAGACTGGTTTGATTCAGACCAAACACCCCAAGTGCATTTCTGTCAACAGGTTACCTGTACTAAGTACACTAAAACACACTAAAATTAAATGTTTTTCATAATTACTCACTAACAAGTGTGATAAATGTAAATCACGCTGAAAAGCAAGAACATTCATATTAATGATTTTACTATTTAAGGAATTTTACTTGGTGAAATATGGCCATGTTTGGAAAACCTTGCAAATCAAACCAACAAAAAAAAAAACATCTTCCAACCAGAACACATTAAGTCAATTGTCCCAATTTAAAGCATTAGATCATTAGAGCAGAGATAACTCTAAACTGCAGTGCACTTTACTGCAGGACTGAAGCTGAAAAACAGTAGTTCAATCTTACAGCAATTAAAGATTAGGCATATTATGAGGAAAAGCAGGCAACTCCTGCGAGCACTGCTCTGGCAATGAAGAACTAAAAAGACATTCAGGAAATAAAAAATAAAAAAGATGAGTCACAAGTCTAAGATAAGGTTTCAGAGGAGAAAAGAGTCCCCAGAGCTCTGTTAGAACAGAATAATAATAAGTTAAAACATCCCTCAGCTCAACATTACTGCACTGAGTCAGCAGCACTAGACTGCAGAGTGAAGAACAGTCTACAGGGAACCCATAGAGGAAAGTGCTGTAGTCTGTAGTCCAGGGATTTTATGGCTCCATAAATAAGTTTCCTTCTAATTTCATTTTAGAAATGTGGCTACTGAGTGAGGATTAGCTGCACTGAATATGTACGACTATATAAGAGACTGTCCATTTGTTATGGATGTACTGTACACGTCATAGCCAGGCAATGGTAATGATGGTAGATACAAAAAGGCCCCAAAAAGCATTTGGACACATCTTCCATAGTTGTTTAATCCGTTTTAAAATAAGGGTGAAACCAATAGGTATCTAAAGCCCTATCCGGACGGGATTAGTTTCTCCGGGGGTTCTGAGGTAATTTTCTGAGGTAAACAAAATACGGACAGAAGTATTTAGACACTTTAATGCTTATTCTTTCAAAATCAAAGGTATTAAGAGAGAATCATCATTGCACGTCATCCCAAACCTAAACCAACCAGATGTATTCGATGGAGCCCCATCTTTACAGAAAACACAGTTCCAGTGCCCTACAGGTTAGTTCTTGGGGGCTTTACATCAGATATGATTCAAATAGGATCATAGATTAATTTATATGCAACAGCTATTCCTATTCTTTTGCCAGTACTTCTCTACAGGGACTAAAAATGATTTGTAATGTGATGTCTTTAGTTTCTTAAAGTGTATATTTTAATTTGTTTCCAAAATAATTTAACAGAACTCTGCAGGTTTGTATTGGTGCATCTCAAAAAATTAGAATATAATTGAAAACTTACTTTATTTCAGTAATTCAGTTCAAAATGTGAAACTCATGTTATATAGATGTATTGCACACAGAGTTATCAATTATTCATTTTATTTCTTTTATTGTTGATGATTATGGCTTGCAGCCAATGAAAACCCACAAGTCAATTTTATATTAAAATCAATTGGTAATTTTAGAAGTGTGGGCAGTGTGCGAGGTCCTGCTGGAAAATGAAATCTGCATCTCCATAACAGTTGTCAGCAGAGGGACATGAGAAAAACGTGAATATATATTATATAGGTCCCTACTTTATCAATCCTGAAGTGTCCGAATGCTTTTTGTGGCCACTGTAAAACCAAACATCACCTGGAATTTGAAATATTGTTATATTGCAATAGAATCCATGTTGTGTTTAAGTGAGCAGAGAATTATTAATGAAATCATCTGAGTATTAGGCTTGTGTCACAAAAATCTTAAAATTCAGCTCTATTCACACAGCAACAGCAAATCTCACTGTGTCTTTCAGATTCACTGTGCTGTATTAGGACCACTCAATCACTCAAATTTACCAGAACCACCAACCTTAGTAGATCTGCTAGACGCTGGTCTACAATTACAATGTTTTGCTGCATCGCGAAAAAACACAGGCTACAGTCTAAAAAGCCCCTTTCACACAAGCAGTTTCAGAGTCTAATCTACATCTAGATTAAAGCTAACAATGTGGAAAGTTTAGAAAACTTTTTTAAATTTTGTTTTTGTACAGTTTAGAAATATAAAGCACACTTGCTTGTGTTTATCAGACTGAAAGTTCTCAATGAGGGAGCTCCTACTACTACTCAAATACCTTCTGCGATAATTTGAGTAGTAAAACCATGAAATATAGCTTGTGTGTGTTCATGGCTTCTTTAGCACAAATGCAAAGCAGTGTTTGCAGCAAAGCAGAACATCAGTACAACTGAGTATATGCGCTTTTCAGTTTCCAAAAAGTGACTAATTAAAATTCTGTGTATTTAAAATAATGTAAAAGTATGCATTTGTGTATTTTGGTACATAATGAACAAAAAAAAAGGTGTTTTATTGTTGACCTCATGTTCTGTCTATCAGCACTTACCATACAGCTCTGGAAATAAATAAGAGACCACTTCAGCTTCTGAATCAGTTTCTCTGATTTTGCTATTTATAGGTTTAAGTTTGAGTAAAATTAACGTTGTTGTTTTATTCTATAAACTACGGACAACATTTCTCCCAAATTCCACATAAAAATATTGTCATTTAGAGCATTTATTTGCAGAAAATGAGGAATGGCTGAAATAACAAACAAGTCGCAGAGCTTTCAGACCTCAAATAATGCAAGTTCATATTCATAAGGTTTTAAGAGTTCATAAATTAATATATGGTGGAATAACCCTGTTTTTAATCACAGTTTTCATGCATCTTGGCATTATTTCTCCGCCAGTCTTACACACTGCTTTTGGATAAATTTAAGCCACTCCTGGAGCAAAATTTCAAGCAGTTCAGCTTAGTTTGATGGCTTGTGATCATCCATCTTCCTCTTGATTATATTTCAGAGGTTTTCAATTTGGTCAAATCAAAGTAACATCATCTTTAGGTGTTTTCTTTTTTTTCAGAGCTGTACATGGCAATTATTAACATTCATCGTCCTCATAAAAAAAAGATAAGAGAACATACCAGAACATTACCAGTTTAAAAATAATGTGTGAAAGAGGCTAAACTGTACACCTAAAAAGACAGATCTATAAGGTGGGTGTTTCCAATAAAATCGCCGATTCATTTTTTTTTTTTTTTTTTTTAGGCCAACCTTCAGATGAACACAAACCTTGTGATCCATTAGCATAAACATCCTGCTAAATCAGAGCATGTAAATCCATGATTGCTGTAGAGCTTTAGCTTTTCTCACATAGCCACATTCACTCTCTCTTTCTCTCTGTGTGTCCATACATCAGTCTCCGTGGTATGAATCCATGGGAAAAAGTGATGGAATATCATCCTCTTCATCGCTGCTTGTGAGATCACAAGGCAAGGTTTCCTTAATTGACCAATCTTTAGAGTTTTCATCGAGTTGGGATGGCGGTCGAGTGTCAGAGTTCATTTCAGGGTGTGAGTCTGCGAAGGTTTCATTCTCCTTGTCCGTCAGAGAGCATCCTTCTTCCTCATTTTGGCTGCTGGACGAGGTCAAAGACTCTGGGGAGGACATGGGGGAAATGGCTAATGAAGAATAGCGCTTGACCGATACCCCTCCCAGCTCGGCAGCCAGACTTTGCACAGTTCTTCTGGACACCCGCAATCGGTACAACCCGTTTGAGGACTCGTCTGGTGCTCCTGAAGGCTTGTCCATGTCTCTGTGTCCAGCAGAGGGAGCTTCACTGCCCAGACTGGACCTCACGCTGGACATCATACTGTCCTCTGCCAGTTCAGGAGACCTGTGGTCACTGTCCTCCTCGTCTTCGTCCTCCAGTGTGTCGGAGGTGGACCGTGGTGAGGCAGGTGAGAGGGGGGAAGGGGGAGTCTCACAGTGGGGTAAATGTAGAGCCTGAGCGTGAGCCTGCATAGCCAGACCCAGTGCCGCGTCGGAGCAGGGGACGAGCGCGTGTCCAAGTCCAGGCCGGTTCTCAGACTCGCCCCTGCGAGCGTCTGCCGCTCGGTAACTGTGAAGGCCTGGTGCAGGCTGGGTATGGGAGCGTGTGTGCGCGTGGCCGGGAGGTGTAAGCAGGGGGATTTGACCCCGTAGTCGGCTCCCGCGGTGGAAGAGACGGCTCCAGAGGCGACCCAGCCTGCGGCGAGACGTTCCGCGGCGAGAAGAGTGGCGACGGATCTGCCTGCGCATGGCTGTGCGGAGATTCTGCAGGATTGAGGCCTGAGAGAGAGAGAGAGAAAGAGAGAATATGTAGAAGTATTTGTCCTGTACATATGTCCACACACACACATACACTACAAAAAACGAAATCTTTGCAAGGGAAATTATCAAATTTTAAGACGAAAATAAGATATTTTGTCTTACTAAGCATTGTGAGGGTTAGATTATTTTGCATATTTGAGGAATAATGATCTTAATCAGTCTTAGACTTTTCAAATTATTTTAAGTAATTTGAAGTTAAAAAAAAAGCATACAAAAATGAGGAAAATCAAGTTAGTCTGATTCGTGTGTCCAAATCTTAGGCAAAAAAAAAAAAAATCAGTGATTTTTAATAGATTTAGGTCTTACTTCACTCATTTTGAGACTTTGTGATTGCTTTTTAAGGAAATCTTACTAAGAAATTTTTGCTCAATCTAACTAAGAAAAAAATTGGTTAATATAAGAATATGTCTTAATTTACTATTTTGTCAAGTTTTTGCCAATGTTTTTTTTGCAGTTTAGTGAAGTATGTGAAGACCAGATAAGAGTTTTTACCTCATTAAACTTGATAATTTAAAAAAAGTCAGAAATCAAGTTATTCTGATTCTTGCGTCCAAATTTACAGCAAAATATCTGAGACTGCAAAATAAGTGAAGTAATTGCTTAATCTTACCAAGAAAACTTTTGCTTAATATAAGCATATGTCTTAATTTACATATATTTTTGTCTAGTTTTTGCCAATGGATTTTTTTGCAGGGTAGTGAAGAATGTGAAAACCACATTATGATATCCATAATCATCTCAAACTCAAAAGAACCAGAGATTTTTCCTCTTTTACTGTACAGTATAATAATATCCTCTATTCTTTTGGGAAGGCTTTTCTCCAGATTCAAGGATGTGGGGATTTGAGTCCATTCAGCTACAAGAGAAGTGGCTCACAGTCAGTGTTCCCGTCTATCTCTCTGTATAAACAAGCCAGACAGGGTTCTTAGACACACATAGCAAACTCAACAAACCATTTTTATAGACCTCGCTTTCTGGGGAGGCAAGGGGGGGCTTGCTAAAACGAATGCCACAAAGTTCTCTTACAGATTATTACTGTGTGCTGCCAGAGAGCGAAGAGCGATTCATCACTCAAGAGGACGCTCCAACTTCCAGTGGCACTATGCCTAACACCACTCTATAGTAGGGCTGTGTATTGGCCAAAACGTAGAAAGCTGGTAGATACCAATTCAACATATTCTAATACTTCCCTGGTAGAGCACAAAAATCTCTACAGATCCAGCATTAATAATAAATGATGAATCCAGTTGAAATCGCACAGAAAAACACAGTAAGGTGTGGCTTGCTTGTCTAACTTCAAGCATATTTTAATGATCAAATATTGGCTACTTGATATAGCAACGTTAGAACTGTCCACAGCTAGAATCCATAAAGCAAAATCATCTACTCTTCAGTCTTGGAAGCAAATTTGTTTGGATGTAAGAGA
Organism: Astyanax mexicanus; assembly: GCF_023375975.1. NCBI lineage: Eukaryota > Metazoa > Chordata > Actinopteri > Characiformes > Acestrorhamphidae > Astyanax > Astyanax mexicanus. The sequence goes on along the minus strand of NC_064430.1, from coordinate 13,826,703 downwards.
CAGATTGAAATATGTGAGGCATATTAAATTGTAACATGTATTTTTTCATTCCATATTATGTGTATTTTTGGATGTATATATATATATATATATATATATACGTATATATATATACGTATATATATATATGCAGGTGTACGGCTTATGTTTTATGGTGTATATGTGAATTTAGACTATATATGTGCAAAAAAAAGGGTGGAGAAGTGAGTGTGGGAGGAAAGGGGAGGGTTTTCTTATCTTGTTGCTGTTCTTTCTAATTTTCTCTGTTCTGTAGAGTTATCATTTGGCAAAAAAAATAAATAAATAAAAAAAAACTTGATAAAAAACTATTTTGCATTGGTTTAAATGAAATTTTCGAAAAACTGTCATAGTATATAAAAAAATTACAAATCTGAGTAAAAGTAAGTTTTTATGCAATTAGAACAGTGGGCAATAACAGAAAATTACAACACTGGTGTCTATTGGCAGGGACCTAACACAACACAAAATAAACTACTGACTGACAACAAACTTAACATGTGAACTACTAAATTCAAAATCAATGCTGTGTTTTTGAAAATAAATACATTATATCAAAACAGAATATCTCAATGCCATACGATACAATATTGATGATTTAATTACACACCTACTTTACAGCAAACACTTCACACTACATATTGTGATCTTAGGTTATTACACAACACGATAAATCCTCATTTCTGAGGAGGTCGCAGGTTCGAACCCCAGCTCATGCAGCTTTACCATCAAGCTGCCAGTGCTCAGATTGGCCCTGCTCCCTCCGGATTGGTAGATGGCGCTCTCTCCCCACATAACTCCTTGGGTGATGTCCACAGCACAGGGCGTCTGTGAGCTGATGTACCGGAACCGAGCCGCTGTGCTTTTCTCGCGCTTTCCTGGCCTGAGTTTACTTTGGCTACAGAAGCCAACTGGTGGATGCCATATTCCATCTGTGAAAGTCTTCTAGCACAAGTATTGTTTTGTTTTTTTTTCTCTAATTTTTCCAATTTTCTCCCCAATTTACACGGCCAATTACCCAACCCACTCATTAGGACTCCCCCTATCACCAGTGATGCTCCAACACACCAGGAGGGTGAAGACTAGCACATGCCTCCTCCGATACATGTGAAGCCAGCCACCGTTTTTTTCCGAGCTGCTGCTGATGCAGCATTGCCGAGCAGCCAATGCTGCATCAGCAGCAGCTCGGAAAAAAACGAAAATGGGAAAAATTTGGGGGAAAAAAATAAAAAGATATTTGTGCTAGAAGACTTTCACAGATGGGATATGGCATCCACCAGTTGGCTTCTCAATCTGTAGCCAAAGTAAACTCAGATAAATGAATTTCAGCTATTTTGGCTGTGTACCAAATAGTCACAGACTCAATAATGTGATATGACATATTATAATTTTGAATAACGTCCTCATTTGATGGAGCCAAGAACACATCATCAACACTCATCAGATCTGTTCTGTATGCTTATGCTAATGTGGTTTATTTATTGGCTAAAATTGCCAATTTCCATTCACAATCAGCAAACACAAACACTTACATTAGACCAGGGCAGCTCTAGCAGGGTAGAAATCTGGAGCAAATTGACTAGTTGACGATGCTCGATTTTGTGCTTTTCTTAGCAACTGGGGGAGGGGTAGAAGAAGAGAGTGATGGTGAGTGAGAGAACAAAAGAAAGAAAAAAGAAAGCGTGAGACAAAGAGAGAGAGAGGTGTCTGCCAATCTGTCAAGTTCGTCAATCACGCAGCAGTCCGGTTCCTTGTTTCCATGGAGACAGGCTTCAGCTTTTCATCTTGGATGCAAATCAATCAGAAGTGAGAGATTTTTCACTCTTAGGGTTGTGAGGTAATAAGCTGATTTGTCTCTGGCTGCATACACAGCGCGCTCTGCCAATACCTCATTACTGCAGACCCAGTCAGATTTATATTCTACTCCCTCTGTGCCCTTCAGTCCTGCCCTCTCTTTACACCACAGCCAGACAGCATGCACCTGTACTGATTTAGTGTGCACTCAGCAAACACAACCCCCAAAATCAGAAAAAAGTTGGCACAGAATAAAAAAAGTTTTTTACATTTAGTATGATGTCTATTTTAAGGCAGACAGTATGTCATTATTTCAAACATGTAATGCCAAAAGTCACTTTCCTACATTGCAAATGATAATTGAAATTATCCAGATTTCAACTGGATTTCTGCATAAATTGGTCATTAAATGTGTTCTGATCTTCATCTAGGTCACAACAATAGACAAACACAGTCTGCTAATTCCAAACAAAAAATGATATGTTTGCACACAACATGTTCCACATGCTCCAATATGTGAACCCCTAGGCTAATAACTTTTCTAAGAACTAATTGAGGCCAGGATGTGTGATGAATCACTGGTTGAAAATAACTGAAGTAAAGGGTCTGATAAAGACATTAGAGCACCTGTGCTGACTGGTTACTGTGTTTTTTTCCTATGTTGAGCGTGGGGTGAAGAGATAAACAGGATATAATTCTGTCTTAAAATTCTCCAGATAAAAGAGACTGACACAGATAAGCAGCCTACATCCGCCCGCATTACACAGCTTTAATCCCAGGAGAAATCCTCACAGGATATGACACATAAAATACTGAGAGTGGATTTTCCGTGAGTGTGGAAGTCAAACATACACACACAAAAACGTTCCACAATAGAAGGAATTGTCCTCAGACTGCTCATGTTTACTGTAGGAGTACTATAATTATATTACCGGTCATCCAGTAAAGCCGAAGCTTATTTTAGGCTAGAATAAGTATGTGTGAAGAGTCCAGAGTAGGAATTAATTAAAAACAATTAAATAAATTATGAGCCCTTTCAACGAATCACTAATTTCTCCCTTTTGAGATTTTTTTTTTTTATGAAAATATATTTGTTAATTAATGATAACATTTACATTAAATAACTTAGAATAGTATAGATAGAAAATAACTGATTTCTCAAAAAAAAAGTCTCTCATATATTTTTATAAAGTGGCGCTAAATCCCCTGATTTTTACTCACGCCATCCTCATCTCAAATTTCAAAAAGGCTAAAAAAATGTGAGGGGTAATTTGTGATGGGTACTGGGTGATGTATGGGTTTAGAGGCAGAGCAGGAGGGAGAGCTGATTGGCTGAGCTGCAGAAGCAGCAGTGTGCCTCTGATAGTGGTAAGACCCAGATGATTGGATGTCAGCAGGGGCGGTATTATTGATATATTATTGGTATGATTGCTATAGCACGGTTGAACCTTAGAGGGCGCTGCAGAGGCAGAAATTACAGAATAAAAGCATTTTTTTTTAAGTTAGGAAGCCTTTATAAAATTTTAAGCGGGACTGGTTTCATTACTTTAGAGGCAAAAGTGTGGTTTAGGGTTTTATGGCTCTTTAATTGAAATGGCTCATATAATAAATAAATAGAGTGATGTGTGAAAATGTGTGTGAATCAGTGAACAGCTTGTATACCTGATTGGGGTGATAAGCAGGGAAGTCCTCCACTGGAGGTATAAGACCCTGAGCGATCAGCTGACCATACGAGGGTGGAGCTTCACGCTGCACAAACTCCGCCTCCAGTCGAGTCATCTGTGTTTCAAAAGCTCTGCAGAGAGAGAGAGAGAGAGAGAGAGAGAGAGTGAAATGAGATCCTTTCAATATTTTTCGGAACATAAGAAGCACTTAAAATTCTTTAATTTTCCCCCAAAAAACAACAGTATGATTTATAATCCGGTGCGCCTTATGTATGAATTCAGTCAGTCAGGTTGTAAGAAGCAGTAAAGCCACTCCGCAAAAGTACAGCGTTATAAAGGAGTTTCAGTGAAGTTTAGTATTAGCATTAGCCGATAATTGCAGTGCTAGCTCTTTTGATGTGCAGAGGTGAGTATATCTGACTGTAGTCTGCATGTTTACTGTGATAAAACAAGCTATGTGTGACAAACCGCTAGCTGTCTTACCAGAACACTCAGGGTTCCTCAGTGTAGCACATAGCTACAGTGCGGCGACATTTACTAGCACTAAGCGCTGCTAACCGCAGCTACCCACCTCTATTCACCCCCAGCATTCCAAAAAGTAGTTCTCTAGGCACTGCCATCTTGAAATCAAGTCACGATTACTCGACTGACTAGCACAAGAAAATATATTTCGTAGTCTGTTCCTCTATCTTACCTATTCGTTTGTGCTCGTCATGTGTATAAAAAGTATTTTTAATAAACCACCTTTGCACTTTAAAAACTCTCAGTGCCTCATTTAGAATTTCAGTGTTCTTAGAATTCCACCAATGAAGAGTGGAGCTACAGTTGCAAGAAAAAGAAAGTATGTGAACCCTTTGGGATTACTTGGATTTCTGCATAAATTGGTCATTAAATGTGTTCTGATCTTCATCTACGTCACAACAATAGACAAACACAGTCTGCTTAAACTAATACCACACAAAAAATTATGTTTTACTGAACATGTTAACATTCACAGTGAGGGGGGAAAAGTATGTGAACCTTTGGATTTTAGCAGCAAAAACCTCAACCAAACGTTTCCTGTAGTTACAGATCAGACCTGCACAACAGTCAGGTGGAATTTTGGAGCATTCCTCTTAACTAAACTGTTTCAGTTCAGCTATAATATTCTTGAGATATCTGATGTGAATCGCTCTCTTGAGGTCATGATGCCACAGCATCTCAATTGAGTTGAGGTCAGAAGGTCAGTTTTTCTTGCAAATGTACTTTTAGCTTATTAATGGGGTATAAAAAATATTTTTTGTTTTGCATTGGCAGAATCATGCCCCTATTGCTAGCATTGTAAGCATGTTGGGAGCATTAGATAAAAGCACTGGATTTCTGAATGCTGGAGATGAACAGGGATGATTCAACAAAAGTTTGTACTCATTATCATGTTTTACTACACCCCAGGTCCATTTCACATTGAGGTCTCCTTTGCGTTGGTTTATATAAAGTCCAACAAATCTGTGATCAGATGATCACTGCTGCCACAAACTAGCATTTAATTTAGTTTGAAGGGAAACAAGGGCAATGCCATTAGAGGCTAAATATAGCCATCCAGAGACAATTAGCGGCCTCAAGGTCTTTCTCTCTCCGCCTGTCACTCTCTTTCTGTCCATCTCACCCTTCTGTAGATCAGATCAATAGTGTGAATCCTGACTGCAGACACACAAACCTGCGCTGCTGTATCAGCTTCACAGCTTCAGCAGTTTATCAACTGAAGCTCAATTCTGTTGTCACCATTGAGTGTGAGAAGAGAGTGTGTGTGTGCGCTCTCGTGGTGAGAGAGAGAAAGAGAGACAGCGCGAGAGCACACAAGAGCACTCTGGCACAAATCTAATAAAGGCTGTGGAAAGAGGAGAGGTGATGAGAGAAACTGAGAGTCAGCGAAGAACAGATGGGAGAAAGAGTGATGTAATGTAGAGAGAGAGGGGCGAGAGAGGAGCTAAACTGTGCTACAGGAACAGGAATCGTGATTGAAATAATGATCATGTCAGATGGACAGAATGTGAAGTGTGCTGGGAGACAGAGAAGAGTGACAGCATGACAGCAAAAAATAAAAAAACACACATATGATGTCAGATTTTATCTTAGGCAGCTGGTGGTGAAGAAGCCCTTTAAGAAGCCCACAAACATGTTCATAAATACCATCTGCTTCAGACTCCAATGGCCAAATGCACAGTGATCAAAATTATGGGTGGAGAGAAGAGTTTGACAGATGTGTAGGTTGGGCTAGTCTCTCAATACAAGCATCATTAGACAAGTCAGATTTTTTGCTCAGTCTGTCAATGTACATGAAGAAGTTTCCCTAAAAGAGTATGTATGCATATTGATGTATACAGTTGGAAAAAATGAAAAGAGTTTTTGAATCAGTTTCTCTGATTTTGCTATTTATAGGTTTATGAGTAAAAAATTAACATTGTTGTTTCATTCTATAAACTACACACAACATTTCTCCCAAATTCCAAGTAACAATATTGTAATTCAGAGCATTTTATTTGCAGAAAATGAGAAATGGCTGAAATAACAAAAAAGATGCAAAGAAAACAAGTTAATATTCATAATGTTTTAAGAATTCAAAAATCAGTATTTGGTGAAATAACCTTGTTTTTTAATCACAGTTTTCATGCATCTTGGCATGTTCTCCTCCACCAGTCTTACACACTGCTTTTGGATAACTTTATGCCATTCTTGGTGCAAAAATTCAAGCAGTTCAGCTTGTTTTGTTGAGGTTTTTTTCAATTTGGTAAAATCAAAGAAACCCATCATTTTTAAGTGGTCTTTTATTTATTTTTTCAGAGCTGTATATATGCACGTCGCCTCTGTAGAGATGTTATTATAAAGGATGAGTGTTTGTAAAGCTTAATATGATGTCTGTTTAAGAACAAATTCCAGAACATCAACAAAAAGCCTGCAAATGGAGGAGGGTCAGTCTATGTGCTAGTGCGGAAGCCCCTCCCCCCTTTGATGTGGAGATCTGTGTAAGTGAAGTAGCCAAACCAAGCAGAAAAATCTTTTTTTTGTGCATTAATGAGCAAAATACTCATTCATGGATTGTTTGTTTTTAATCAGACTTTATCTGTGGGTTTAAATATGTTTCGGAAATAGCAATCTGACCTTCTGTAATGGGTTGGGGAGCAGTAGCTCTCCAGCCCAGAAGGTTGTAGGAAACAAGTGCAGAGCAGCAGATCTCAAAGCAGGTAAACCCAAGAAAAAGGGGAAAATAATAATGGGCATAGATTCGCTCTCACGAGCTTCAAAGATCCAGCGCCGAGTGGCTGGTTGGCGTTGCTTTTGAAGTGTTCACAGCAGGTGTTGGTAATTAGCCAAATCAACCCTCGGCGCTGGGCTGGCGCGCCCTCCGATGCCCTGGAGGATGCCTCGATCTGGCACCAGCCCTTACACCTTCAGTTTTGAATGTTTTGGTGTTTTCCCGTTCACATAGATATGTGAATGGCAACTGTGTGCCATGAAAAAAATCAGATTTGTTTTAGATAAAGGTAAGAAATTTGGTTTTGGCCCAATCATACCCCTTTTAGCACAGTAGCCAAACCAAATCTGATTATGTCCAGATTGTTTTTTGATTGTATAAAAAGCCAGAAACCACAAAAATCAGATCTCTGTGTATAAAATGTCTTTTGAATAAAGCTCTCAGTTTTTTTCTCAGTGTCCGGAAAGCCAGAAATCACAGAAATCAGATCTAAACCACATTTGGATATGGTTTGAATGTGATTATAATCATATTTGTACAGATGATTCTCTGTCTGGAAGCTCTGGCCACTCAAACCAGATTTCAACGTATCTCTTGATTCAAATAACAGAGTAAAGGATGTGCGAGAAAGATCTCTCAAGCTTATTTACTGACGCTAACCTTCCAATCATAGAATTGTTTATGATGTCCAGACATACAAATTCGATCTGATTTCTTCAATTAACAGTGTGGACTTCAGAGTCACCTCTAAAACAAATCCCATTTTGCCTGCAGTCTGAACACAGCCCTAATGTTCTGTTTGTGAGTGAATGGCTAGACTCCCCTGCAGAAGCCATTTAATCATCATTTAATTAAAAATGCCCAAATCATGTAGTAAGTAAACTGATCAGCAGCTGTTAAGGTTGAATTATCCAGGCTTACCGGTACTCCCTTGTCCGGAGCGAATAGAGCTTGAAAGCACAGCCCAATGCGATGACCAGCAGCAGGCCGCACACCAGACTGCCAATTAATGCGGCAGTGATGACCTTGCGGGGCACGGCGGCCGGGCAGTCTCGCTCATCGCTGCCGTCCAGACAGTCCTCCTGCCCGTCGCACCGCCACGTCTCAAAGATGCAGAGGTTGGTGCCGCAGTGGAAGTTTCCTGGCTGGCAAGAGAAGCAGTTCTTTTCGTCTGATCCACCTGGACATTTCTTCTGGTTGTCACAGCGCTCTGATGCCTGATAGCAAGCTCCACCACCCCCTTCACAAGGATACTGTCCTGGTGGGCACGGTGGGCAACCCTCCTCATCCCTGCCGCCTGGACAGTGCCAGTACCCATCACAGCGCTGCTGCTTCGAGTAACAACCCTCATCCGGACCACAGGGGAACTCACCTGGGAAACAATAACCCTTCACCTAGAGGGAGAGGCAGAGAAAAATAGAAGATATTTGATGTGCCTAATATAATAATATAAAAATAATAAATGAGAATTCTTGCCATCACTGACAGAATCAGGAGACAAATGTGATTGTAAATGAAACAAATGTAAGGTAAATGAAAGTAAAATGTAACCCAAAAAAAAAAAGATTTTTTACTATACAGCTCTGGAAAAAAAGACACCACTTTAAAATGATGAGTTTCTTTGATTTTACCAAATTGAAAAGCTCTGGAATATAATTAAGAGGAAGATGGATGATCACAAGCCATCAAACCAAGCTGAACTGCTTGCATTTTTGCACCAGGAGTGGCATAAAGTTAACCAAAAGCAGCGTGTAAGACTGGTGGAGGAGAAAATGTCAAGATGCATGAAAACTGTGACAAAAAAAAAGGGATATTCCGCCAAATATTGATTTCTGAACTCTTAAAACTTTATGAATATGATCTTGTTTTCTTCGCATTATTTGAGGTCTGAAAGCTCTGCATCTTTTTTGTTATTTCAGTAATTTCTCATTTTCTGCAAATAAATGCTCTAAATGACAATATTTTCATTTAGAATTTGGGAGAAATATTGTCCATAGTTTATATAATAAAACAACTATGTTATAGGTATATGTTGTTATAATAAAACAATAAATACCTATAAATAGCAAAATCAGAGAAACTGATTCAAAAACTGTAGTGGTCTCTTAAGTTATTCCAGCTGTATATGTGTTAGTGTGTGCTGTTTTGGTATTTATGGATCAGATACAGCAATGCTGCTGGAGGTTTTGAACACTGTGTCACTGTCTACTTTAGCAGAGCACAGACTAACACATCATCATCACCATGTCAGAGTCAATGCAGTGCTGCAGAACAGGGTAAAAGGAGGACAATAGTAAAGTATGCAGAGAAACAGATAGAGCACTACAGTCTGTAATTACAGAACTACAAAATGTCCTGTATGCTTTATAGAGTGCAGAAACATCAAAATATGTGTGATCAAACTTTGTCTATACAGTTTATATGGTTAAAATGATGTAATCCATAATGTCATACATGGCAATAAAGAACTGCTAACCAAAACTAAGTGGGAAAAAGAGCATTATTCCTGACCCCATCTGAAGTGCTTACAGCAGCTTTCACAGATAAGCTAAATCCACACCTGGTATGATGCGTTGAAGCCGTGACCTTGGCTGTGTGGTCTGGCGTGGTACAGTACGCTCATCTGACCCTGCGATGACTCCAGGACAGCAGGGCGGTGGTTGTTGTGGTGGGACAGACTCTGCAGAAGACGCTCAGCTCTCTCCCCCAAACCATCATACACACACAGAGAATCCCCCACACCCAGCTGCAGGTCCAGACGCAGGAGCAGGGGCTTCGTATCCTAGAGGTCAGTGAGTGGGGGAAGGAGGAGAGAAATGAGGGGCTTAAAGGTGAGGAGCAGTGTTGAAGAGATAAATGAAAAAATGAGCATGAAGGATTACAACAGCTGGATATTTGTAGCTGATGCAGGAAAAAGTTTTCTTAACAGAGAAAACATTTAAAAAGAGGAAGTATAAATGAGAGCTTGTGTCTAATGTCTAAAGTCCAGTGTTAAGCCGTGACTGCTAACAGTTAGGTTAGCGATGTTAACTGTGTTTTTCTGAGCTGGATTACTCGCCGGGTTGACGACAGACCAAAGTTCCTATGTGAGTCTTCACACTGCCCTGTCGTTTTTAGATAACGGACATCTTTTTGACTCAGTTTTGCAGCTTGGAATTCAGTAAAACGAGTCTGCTGCTGAAAACAATCCTAACTTTAGTAATTAATGGCTTTACTAAGACAAGACAAGACAAGACAAGACAAGACAAAACAAGAGGTTCAGCAGTTAAAGCACTGGGCCACTGACGACAAGGTTCTGGTTTTAATATCAGGGTTTGGTAGACCTCAACTGTTGGGCCCTTGAGCCAGCCTAATTCAGGGGCTGCAGTAATGGCTGTCCACCACGTGTCCGGGCATGTGTTCTGACTGTATTGCTGTGTGTCTCTTTTGAATGTACGTACTGTACCAGTACTGTACCAGTACCAGTAATGTACCAGTACTGTACCAGTACGTACTGGTGTGTATGTGCATGTTCATTGCCTCGTGTTAAAGGCAGAGGCAACATTTCTGTGCCCAGCACAAGTCTTTTGTCTTGTCTTGACTAGAAACACTCGTATTAATGGCTTTATTAAGATTCTATTTTGGGATAATCCTTATAACAAGGAAGAGTACAGATGCTGGTTGAGCTAGATGGTTTTAATATTAATCCAGCAGCTGAAAGGGGAAAACAGTAAATTGCTTTTTTTTTTTTAATTAAATTTTTTTTCCCCGTTTTCTCCCAATTTAGCTAGGCCAATTGTCCCACCCATTCAGCTGCTACTCAGCTGTATATCCCCCATCACTGGGTGATACTGCAACACAAGGAGTGTGAAGACTAGCACATGCCTCCTCCAATACATGTGAAGTCAGACACCGCCTCTTTGTGAACTGCTGTTGATGCAGCATTGTCAAGTAGCATCACAACGCACTCGGAGGAAAGCGCAGACACTCAGTTCCGACACATCAGCTCACAGACGCCTTGTGCTGATCGACATTAATCTAGGAGTGATAAGGGGAAAGAGCGCCATCTACCCAGCCGGAAAGAGCAAGGCTAATTGTGCTTTCTCAGAGCTCCGGCAGCTGATAGCTAGCTGCATGACTGGGATTCAAACCAGCAATTTCCCGATCATAGTGGCAGCACTTTAGACCACCGGACCTACTGTACCTGTGTGTCCAGAAGCCAGGTGCAGTACAGGTCCGTCCCGCTGCTCCTGTTGGGCCTGAAGAAATCAGGTGAGGCGAAAGTTCCGTAAAAGTTGGCGAGACGTTTTCCGCATGAGATGTCAGGGCAGTGGGCCTCGTCCGAACCGTCCGGGCAGTCCAGCGCTCCATTACAGCGCAGAGTAGAGGGCAGGCAGCGGGTGGACTGGGCATGGCTGCACTCTAAGGTGCCGGGTGGGCACAGGCTGGCACGGGCAGGGGTGGGAGAAGGAGCGCAGCTCCTCTCATCAGTGTTATCACCGCACTCATCTAAACCATTACAGCGCCAAGAGCGCGGCACACACTTCCCATTACCACACAAATACTCATCACTCTCACAACTGCTCTCACCCAGACGACCTGCAGAGAGAGAGAGATAAAACTGTCAATGAGAGAAATAATAAGCGAGAAATAAAAAAAAGAGGAAGAGGTGAGAATAATTCCATACAAATTCCACTTTCATTCTTGAATAAACTAAATAAAATGACTAAAATGTATTCTGTCTTGCTCTTTAAAGAAAAAATCTTTTTTTACCACCCCAGCACCTATTTACATATTCTTTGCAGTGGTGGTGCACACAATTGTACATCCCTGAAAAGGGATTTTAATTTTAAACACAGCAGCCGGCCCCCTTTTGCCTGAAATGGTTTAGCTAAAATTGCTAGGCTAGCAGTATGGTTAACCCAAGTATGTAATGCTGACGGTCTCAGCTGAGCAGGAGCACGATGTTAACCATTTTTCTGAGCGAGTAATCCATGTTGATGACAGACTGAAGTCCCTGTGTGTGGCTATATATATATATATATATATATATATATATATATATATATATATATATATATATATATATATATATATATATATATATATATATAGCCCTCCTGTCTGTTGATAGCTTTAAGTTTTAACTCTGTCTTGGCATCCAATAAAGTGCTGTTGATACTGTGGTGTGAAATGGCTTAAAAAAATAAGCTCTGTATAAATTGTTCTTTATTTTTACTTTCAACCGAGTCAAATATTTTTGGTTGCCTAGAAATCAATGAGGAAGATATAAAACAAGAAAAAGAGAATGTCACACAAAAAGTCTTCACTTACTGCGTATGTAGGAGAGTCGGAAGCCCTGGGCCAGGCCCGAGCTGTTGCCCTGCGAGTGAAAGTGGACCCACACACGGCCCCTGGAGGAGATGAATGGAGGGGGCAGCACAGAGCCGCACACTCGATACTCCTCCTTCCAGGTGGGACCCAGGAGCAGCCAATCGCCTCTGCACCCTCCAGACTCCTCCACGTCAAAGCTGTGGAAGCTGCCGAGATAAAAGTTCCCATATAATCTTTCATGGTCAAGTCTAATAAAATATAATTTTTTTAAATGTTGCTTAAATAAATGCCTTTCATTTGAATATAGATAAAATACAGCTATCAATAAGCAATTAATTAACTAACTACTGTTAGGTAGCATTGTCTGCAGTGCTGTTTGGTTAAGTTTAATTATTTTAAGTTGAAATAAAATAATAGTAATATTTCATAATCAAGAGGTTTTGAATGTTTTAGACAGTTAAATGATTAAAAAAAATAATAATAATAATAATGTGATTTAAATGTATCTGTCCACCCTTAAAACCCCACCCATTTAAGAAAGTAACCTTTGACTTGAAAATTGTAATTCTTCTAAAGTCAAACAATTGCTGGATGTTAATCTATACACATTTCTATCCAGAACATGTTTATTTGGGTGAGTAAAGCACTTCTGTTTATTTACAGTAAGCTTAGAATATAAGGGTTTCCACTATGGCTGGGTGCAGCAGCCTTAGCATTAGCGGCTAACTGCTAGAGCTAGCCGTGGTTAGCGGCTGATGCTGCCAGACAGTGCTACATTGAGGAACCCTGAGTGTTCCGGCAAGCCAGAGCGATATTAGCTACTGGTTCATCCCATGTAACTTGTTTAAGCACAGTAAACGCACAGACTACATTCAAATATACTCACCTCTGGACCATGAAAGAGCTAGCATTTAGCACGATTAACAACTAATTTTACGGATTTTAAGGCGCACTGTCGATTTAGGATTTTAGATGTGCATTATAGTGTAGGAAATACAGTATGTTTTTGGAACAGAACAGGGTCACCATAAACCCTTCAATATGTTTGTAAATAGCAGTTTTTACTTTTGCTATTGTCCACCCTGTCGTGCAGCCAGCCACGACTGGGCAGACACATGGAAAAATTTAATATAAAGTCTGAAGTCTTATAATCCTGAAGAATACTCTAAAGAAAGCACAATATTCTAAAAATGGTCCATGTGCACACACATCTCATGAATGCAATCTTTTTGACACTTGAAGGCACAAATTCTGGCAGTTGGCAGGTTTGCAGTGAGATGGTATTCCCCAAAGCTCTGCAACAGTTCTGGTGTGCTCTGTAAAATGTGCAAGTGAGTCTGTCTCGGTCATTCTCCATCTGCCCCTAGTTCTGGATGAGTGGAGCAGAGAAAGCTGAATACATATCTACTCATGCTGAACCGTGCAGGTGCAGACACCAAATAAAGAAAAAAGGACTATGCTCAGAAGCTGCACCATCCATCACTAGATTAAATTATGTCATGCTTTAAAAACAATTCAAATCAAAAGAGGAGGAGTCAGAATGATATTTTATGTGAGGTCTGGTTAAGCGTTATATCTCGGAGGATGAACACAGAGAACTTTACCTTAGCTAAATCCAGTGGTGTCATAGGAGAGTACATACCATCTTAGAAAACGCCAACCCAATATGTATGTGGTTTCAGAAATATGCATACATGAGCACACACCTCAGGGCTTAATAATTAACAAACATTGATACAGCTCTGAAAAAAATAAGAGAACACTTCAGTTTCTGAACGAGGTTTTTCTGATTTTGCTGATTTTTTTTTGAGTAAAAATAACATTGTTGTTTTATTTCTATAAACTACAGACAACATTTTTCCCAAATTCCAAATAAAAATATTGTAATTTATAGCATTTATTTGCAGAAAATGAGAAATGACTAAAATTACAAAAAATGCAGAACTTTCACACCTCAAATATGAGAGACATTTTTTTTGGTGGAATATCCCTGGCATTTTATCAGTTTTCATGTATTTTGGCATGTTCTCCACCAGTCTTACACACTGCTTTTGGATAACTTTATGCCACTTCTGGTGCAAAAATTCAAGCAGTTCAGGGTGGTTTGATGACTTGTCATCATCCATCTTTCTCCTGATTATATTCCAGAGGTTTTCAATTTGGTAAAATCAAAGAAACTCATCATTTTAAGTCCTATATTTTTTCCAGAGCTGTATTTCATAAATCTAAGAATACAATGCTCTAAAAATGGCTGCTAAAATTTGATACAAAATGTGGTCCAACAGCAGTCATACAGTGGTTATTTAGGTATATAACTTGAGCTAAATTAATTGGTGTGGTACAAACCATCATTACCCATTAGCTACATTTGAATTTTCCATTAATTCTACTGTAATGAGCAACATGGGAAGTGTGACAGTGTGTGTATACTTGTGTGTGTTTACCTTATAGTGATGACCTCTCCACGGTTTCCCTGGATGTTCCATGAACAGTTGACCCCAGCTGGGTAGTTCAGAGGCCAGGACGGACTGTAGATGACGCCTCTTCTCTCAGTGTGTAGCTCCACTTTACCACTGCAACCAGCTGAAACACAAACACAGAGAGCAGAGAGAGAACATTTTAAAGCAGCAGTCCCTAAGAACTTTTCTTTAAAAATGAAAACCATGGGCTCCAAGTGGTCCAGCGGGCTACGCACTGCCACTATGATCAGGAGATCGTCGGTTCGAATCCTGTTCATGTAGCTTGCCATCGGCTACCGGAGCTCTGAGAGAGAACAATTGGACTTGCTCTCTTTGGGTGGGTAGATGGCGCTCTCTCTCTACATCACTACAATGGTTAATGTCGCTCAGCACAAGGCGTCTGTGAGCTGATGTATCAGAACAGAGTCGCTGCGCTTTCCTCCGAGTGCACTGTGATGCTACTCTGCAAAGTGCTAGTCTTCACCCTTCTGGTATTGGGGCATCAGTCCTAATGAGGGTTGGGTAATTGGTTGTGTAAATTGGGTAGAAAATGGGGAAAAAAATAGATACTCTTGATTTTTGAAACCCAATCGGTCATTAGATAGTAAACTTTTCTATAACTTAGTATAATTGTGTGATTTTTATAATCTGACAGTTTTTAATATAGTTACAAAAATATTAATTATATTGTAACATAACTTTGACCATGTAGTCCAGCTCATGTAGCATATTCAAATAAAAATAGAACAACCATAGCGCAAAAATCATAATATGATATTACATCGTAATGCCTGCACCATACTCATCTCACACACACACACACACACACACACACAATTCCTGACCGCAGGACAGGTGTGTCATAGTGGTAGAATTTGATCCACTCTCTCTGGGTGTTGAGAGAAAGCCTGCGGGAACCCACTGACACACTATCCTTCATTTAAATGAAAAAGTGTGTGTGTGTGTGTGCTGGACACTGAATGAGCATTAGCTGAGGGAAGAGGTGAGGTAGAGATGTGGGCAGGAAGATGGAGAGAGGGATAAATGAGTATCAGAGAAGATCATAAAACATCAGCTCCATTCTTGAGTGTGCAACTCTGCACAAACACTCTCAGGAGAGAGCAGGCCAGTACCAACCTGCCAGTGTTAAGTGAGAGTGCTCCAACTACTATTAAACAGTAGGAAATGTGGATGAGGATGTGTGTATTTGTATATGCACCTGTGATTAAGACCTGCAGAACACACAAAACACTATTGCTGTGACCACACTGCTTCATTCTGTGCATGTGATTAATTTAATCAATATAATTTACAGCTTTATAACTTGAATTTGTTGACTGTACAGCAACTGGTGTTTACAGACAATGAGCCTCATTTATTAAGCATCTCAGAGTAGAGGTGCTCCATTATCATCTCTTATTAGGTGAACAGGATTTAATAAGCATTAACTGATCCTTGATCAGCATTCTTACTACAAGAATTTTGAATAGAACAGGACAAGTATTTTTGTAAGTGTTCCTGAGCCCATGCAGTGATTATACACACACACACATACACACACACAGTATCTATTACATCTATTACACCTCAGGCAGATGAAAGAGAAAACCTTCACATAGTTTGAAAGAAGGAGACGATGAAAACTGAATAACTAAAGAGAGAACTGAGCTGCACAGTTTATTATTAGTTCATTAATAATAACCAAATGATTATTTCAAGTCAAAATACTTCACTTGACCAGTCACAGCGTGTGTGTTTCCGTGGGCGTTTTGATTTATAGTGTTGGTAAGCGGATAATGTGGTGTAAAGGTTAATTGAGTTAATCTGATTAATCAAATTACTGTTTTAAAGCAATTTTCTAAATAGGATAATTGACCCAACAACTGTCATTCTGAGTTTTGCGTGTTCTGGTATGAACTATACTCACAGGTAAAGGTTCTCACTCATTGTATCTCCTGTTTCTCTTTTATCTCCCTCATATTCTAATCCCATACATAATTCTGCAGTTTCTCAGCGTTTTCTGTCCATTTTGCAGCTAGCGCGAGCGCTTTAACCAAGAACTGAAGCCACGGACCACGAGGTGCCGCGTGCTGCCGCTGTTGTGCCGAATCCGACTCCCTGCTGAACCCAACTCTGCTTCGCAAACAAAATCGGCACAACACTACCCGCTGTACAATTCCGGGAGTGAAAACAGCGCTTATGAATAATTTAAACACGAAAATGAGGGTATTCTATCAGTAATTTCAGTTCGTTTTAGTTAGTTTTATAAACAGACAATACAGTTTTAGTTAGTTAAGTTTTTTCTTTTAATTATCGTTTTTATTAGATTCAGTTTACACATTTTTTTTCACTTTCAGTTTTCGTTATTTCGTTCGTTTTCGTTAACAATAAAAATTGGTTACTCAGCAACATTGTGATTATAACACCGGAGCTTTATATAAAATAAAAATATAATTAAAAAACAGATGCCTACATCTCGGACTATTTTCTAGAGCCCGAGGATTGTGGTGGGAAATCTCGCGATTTCGGGTCGGGCCTCGGCTAGGTCGGGTTCGGGCAGAGAATCTAAGCTCTAGTCTGCTGACACAGGATTTCACAGTGAGGAGAACACCACCAATTATTTCTTTCTCTGAGCAGCATCACCTGTGTACATGTGTGTCTGCAGAGACTTAACCGAGGTAATGATCCAGATTTAGAGAGCAGGCCTTGACTCACAGTGCATTAGAGACAGAGAGAGAGAGGGAGAGTGAGAGAGAGTAGGAGAAAGAGAGAGAGAGGGAGTGAGAAGGACAGAGCGAGGACACTGCTGGTATGGAACCCAGCGTCTGTAAATACACTCTTAATTATCTTCAGTTTGACTCGAGCCAATCTGCCAGCTTGTGCCACCCACCACAGTCAGCAAGGTGAGCGTTATCTGCCATATGGGCTCCTGAGTGTCATCAGTGGCCAGGCTGGGACACTGGAGGGGTATCAAGCAGCAATCAAATGCCACACAAGCACAACACACTGCAAGCAGTGACCTAAATAATCAGTTATATCATTTGCAAGTTTGACGGTGTCATGAATCATCATTTAACCTAACTACACTGCTGGTGGGTAGAGAGCGCATGTTGCTGCCATCTGCTACAGATTTCTACAAGGAATAGTTTGATAAAACAAATAAAATTATCACAGTGATTTATCATTTATCCCATGGAATGACTTACTTTAATCTATACATTTTTTAATCTATAGAATGTGATTGCATTGTATGCAAACTGATCACTGATTGAGCGTTACCTCAAAGGCCGGCTTGTGAACACTCACCTGTAAAAGGTGTGAAGTTTTATCTTGTGAATGAGGCTTATCACTGGTCAGCATGCCCATGGCACTTAATCTACACTAGTCTTATCTCCCATGATATGACATTTGGCATATTAGTGTATACAGTGTATAAGTTCTTCAACACTCAAAAAACTCAGGCCAGTACGACAAACATTAGCAATTGCTGTAAAAGGTGTGCATTTGCATATTCCTTCCCACACTTAGAGTAAAACTTCAATCTAACTATCCAGTACACCTTATGAATGTATTTAAGGCTCACTTTAAGCAACAGTAGTAAGGAAGCAGGGTTGTCGGCATGTTTCACTTCCAATTCAGCAGGTCTCACCGCTGGGAGCGCCTAAGTAGACAAAACTGTACTTAAAAATAAATAAATTAAATAAATAAACAAATAATATTTTTTTAAAAATCAGTCAAACAAGCGCTGGATGTTAATCTACACGTTGTTTCTCTTTTATTTGGGTAAGTAAAGCACTTCACTTTACTTACAGTAAGCATAGATTTCAAGTATTTTAGCATGGTTAGCAGCAGCACTAGCGCTTAGCACTAGCAAAGGCTGCTCGACAGCACTACACTGAGGAACCCTGTGTGTTCCAGTATGCCAGGGCGCTATCAGCTAGCAGTTCTTCCCACATAGCTGCAGACTACAGTCCGAAATACTCACCTCTAAACAGAAAAAAAAGCTAGCCATGCAGTTAGCAACTAATGCTAATACTCCTCCAGCCTCCAGTGTCACTGGGGTTAAGGCTGTGTCTTCATTTCTCTTTTTCTCCTCACACAGAAAGTGAAGTACCGGGCTGAGCTAGCAGAGCCAAACCCCACGGCTGCCAGGAGGGGCCGGCTTTTAGTCAAAGCTAAAGAATCATATGGACTAATTGCTGTACCTCCCCTGGGGGTGCATATCAAGTTTATTGATCCACGTCAGTGTCAGTCTCTTTAAAATGTAGCACACCTTCTCTATGCTTGTGCCGCTTGCTGGATAACAACATTTTTAAATCATGATTCAGATTACAATTTAATACTAAATTCAACAGAAAAACCCACGTTTAATATCTACTGCAGTCTCAGAACAATTTAACCTCTTTATAAAAAGCATCTTTAGTACTTAGTAGAGCTGCAAATGTGATGTATAGCCAGACACCAGCTTCTGGCAGCGTTCCTGAGTAATCTTAGCCCATTTCTCATGGGCAGTGGCTTCAAGTTCAATAAAAATACTTTAGGGGTTTGCATGCTGCAACGGCATTCTTTAAATCCCACCAAAGAGTTTCAGAAGAGTTTAAATCAGGTTATAGTGATGACCACTAAAGAATCCTTCAGGACTTCTTCTAAACCCAAGCTTTGTTGGTCTTGGCTGAGCTATGCTTGGAATAACTGTCCATTCAATCTTCCTCCTCAAGACAAGCCATTGATCCAAAGAGACTGAAAAGGTTTTGTTTTATTGCTCTACAGAACAGAAACTCAAAACATCTGTGAATCGTTTTTGTGCCCATGCATCCCAAATCAAATGCAATATGTTTTACCATGTTTTGCACAAGAGCTTGGTAAAGTTGTCAGTGCCCATAGTAATCAAGTATTTTAGAAAAAAAAAAAAAAAAACATAAATTGGTAGAAAATGTGATATTTAATTTTTGTTTTTTATCAGTACTATTTAAAACTGATTAAACCAACATTCAGACTCTTAGAAGGTTGGTAAACGTGGGAGATGATAACAATGGGGTAGTGGAAAACAAACCGGTGAACAAAAAGTGAGTAGAGAATAGAATCAAGGAAAGCATGTAGCATGCAAAGGAAAAGCATTTAAATGTTAATAAATTGTTTCCTTCCTTGCACCTAAATGGTTTCAATAATAGATAGGAGCCAAATAAACCTTTTTCTATTAGTGTCTTCAAATGCTTTTAACTTAGAATGCACATTTTTGATCTAACATCTAAGTGACATTGAAGGAAGGGCTTGTACAGATTACAGAGGCTGTTAATTCCAAGCAAAGCACATCTATGGCACATCTTCAATGAAAGAAAAATGCTTACATTTTTAAGGTGGCATGTTTCAACATGGTTCCCACTCTGCTCAGGTAAAGAAGAAGGCGTAGTGTGTGTATGTGTGTGTGTGTGTGTGTGTGTGTGTATATAAAAAGGCCTATTGTGCCTGTGTCTCTGTTTAGGCTACAGAAAGCAGAGGTAGCCTCTCAGGTGTCTTGAGAACAAGTCCCACTCTCTCCTACTTTCTACAGACTCTCTTTTCAAAACAGTCCAATTAACCCACTTAGACTCCTCCAAAATAAAAAAACCTCTTTGGTCCTTGAAGTGCCATTGAGAATTTTGAACATCCCAACAGACATACCAAAAAAAATCAATATAGTGTTTTTTTACTACATATATTTTTGAAGTGAGGAATGCAGACTGGCAGGTTGGAGCGCTTCAGCTGCAATTGTAAAAAAACAGATAAAATATGTAGTGTTGCCAGCCTTGGCTGGGAAGGAGTGGTTTAGCAGCGATGCTAGCTAACTGTTTTTCTGAGCTGGATTACACACTGATTTGATGACAGACTTAAGTCCCTGTGTGAGCTCAGTCTTCACACTGCTCTGCAGCTACAAGAAGCACTGCTGTCTGTTGATAACTTTAAGCTAACTCCAACATTGTCTTTTTGAACCCATTTTCCACTCTTCAACTCCTATGGTTAGTAGTTTTTCGGTGTAAATAGTTTGGCCTATTTACTTTTTCATCTAAACACAGAAAGTGCCTTCTTTGACATTTTTGCTGAACATATTTGGTTGCCAAATAGTCCTTGTACCCCTAAAATAAAAACTTGAATGCCGGACCATGCTGTGTGCCATCAGCAGCCGGAGTCTGAGAGAGCACAACTGAAAGCCTTGCTCTTTCTGGGTAGGTAGATTGTGCTCTCTTCTCTTATCACTTACAGTGTGATGTTGGTCAGCACTGACATCTGTTAGATGACCTGTTGGAGCAAGCATGCTGGCTACACAATGATGCTGCATCAGCAGCAGTTGGAAAGATGTGGTGGCTAAGGAGTGAAAGAAAATATCCATATACCAAAATATTGTTATATTTAGCAATATTTTACTGTTTTGATTCTTAAAAACACAGTATCCATTTTAATTATTAGTTTATATGTAAAGATTGGTGTCAGAAAAGGTTTATTTAGTTCTGTGTTTAAACACTGGCTATTTTAAACTAGATAGGGGTGCTGTACTCAAATGTTTTCAGATCCTGAAAAAAATAATGTTTCCACAATATATTGAATTGTAACTCCAATATATTGAATCGTATTGACATTAAATATATCAGAGGAGGTATGTGCTATGCTTCACCCTCCCAGTGTTGGGTAGAAAATGAGGAAAAAAATTCAGAGAACATCTATTACATGCTGTAAATGTTTTGAAACAAAGCTTTTTTCACAGAGATCTTTTCACAATCCTTTAGTAGTGTATTATCTGTGTCCGATCCAGCGTGATCATCTCTGGCAGCAGAAACCTGTGTGTGCATGTGTTAGGTGTGTGTGTGTGTGTGTGTGTGTGTGTGTATACAAGTGTGATCCCCAGGAGAACAGGGATCATGGAAGTGACCCTACCCAAGCTCACCACTCTAACAGTCCCTGTACTCCTCTTTTGTCTGCAGATGTGTTTGTTTGGGTGCTCTGCTGACCTCGACAGCTCATATGACATGCCAATCCAGGCAGGACCACTGGACAGGGATCAGGTTCCTCACTGCCACAACTGTTCTGTCAAAACTCGTTAAAGAGCAGAGCTGATTCAGAATCAGCCTTCAAATGCCTGAAATCTGTGTTAAGAGTTTTCTTTGCTGCTGAACAAAGGTAATGCAATTTGAGTTTGCTTGTATTCACAATGTTAACGCAGCTATTTTTCTGTGTTTATCATGAAAACTTAAATTGTGCTTACAATAAAAAAATACAATTTACAATTCAGCCTTGAGCTCTTATTTTTAGCCATTCATGGAAACCACTACCTGGGAAAAATATATAAGTGCGTTCTTGCACTGTCTGTATGGCTGACATCAGTCGGCTACTCAATATGCACAGCAACTGGTGTTAATTGTTGTTTTACTGCGTTTAACTGCACTACCTCCATTACACAGATACTAAAAGACTATTGACTAAAAGACTATTATTGTATTTTTATATGTATCATTATATCTTGCCCCTTTTTTGTACCTTCTGTGTACTATATACACTGCCTGGGTTTAAAAAATAAAAATAAAAAAAAAGTTGCCAACCAAAAAAAAGGTTACACCGATATTTCATTGGCATTCTCTGTGCATTGTTTTGATAAGCTTCTGCAATGTCACAAGTTTTATTTCGATCCAGTGTTGCATTAATTTTTTACCAAGATCTTGCAGCATTGATGATGATAGAGTCTGACCTCTGCACAAAGCAGCGCTTCTCCAGCACATCCCAAAGATTCTCAATGAGGTTAAGGTCTGGACTCTGTGGTGAACAATCCATGTGTGATATGATGATCTCATGCTCCCTGAATCACTCTTTCACAATTCCAGCCCTATGAATCCTGACATGCTCATCTTGGAATATGCCCGTGCCATCAGGGAAGAAAAAATCCATTGATGGAATAACGTGGTCTATATTCAGTATATGTAGGTAGTCAACTGACCTCATTCTTTCAGCACATACTGTTGCTGAACCTAGACCTGCAGACCAAATGCATCACCAACCCCAGAATATTTGCTTAGTTAAATCCAGGTGGTGACTTTTTTTTTTTGGCCAGGCTGTGTATATACATATGCTATTGGATGTCCTGAATTTCTGTGAGGGATCAATAAAGTAAGAAATCAGGAGGCATCTCTATAGGATATTAATCAAACAGACAGTGGCTTATGTTTGAGGTTAGATCCCACCAACCCACAACAAAGCCTTAATTACAGAGAAGGATAGCCTATAAAATCACCACAAATTAACCAGAGAGCAGGAATCACATGAGCTACATGGGTAGCATGCACTGCTGTGACTTTTATAGCAATCAAACAAAAGGACCCATGCACAGATTGCCCAGAAGCATCTGCTCCATCGTCCCCATATCTCCTGAATCCAAGGCAATCACTAGGCACCATCCACCATTCAGAAACCATAAACACCTGCCTGCCTCTTAACCTCCCTCCCTTCTTTCTTTCCTTCCTTCCTTTGTTGGAACACACTGTAGCTACTTGTATCAGTAGCTATATATGCCTCAGTAGAACAGACTGTAGCTCCCTCACTGCTTCTGTTTGAAGGGAAAAACATGCTTGTTTTCAAGAACTTTACTGTGCGAGATGTTTCTCCAGCATTTAGAAGAAAAACATAAATATCCAGGCAAGATCCTGGATCTACTCACCCGGGTAAACCCAAGACAAGCGCAGAGACAAGCAGCTGAGGACGAGATACAGCTTCACAGCCACGACCTTTGCCATCATCCAGAAAGCGCAGGTGATTCCTTCTGCTCCTCCACCACCACCACCTCCCAGATCATTCCTGCTCCGGGTCTTTGTCTACTGCTCCTGCGCGTCTTCAGGAAAGAGCCATATGGAGCTCCTCAAGATCTTCAGACCCTTAAATCTTCAGGATGAGGGCATATGAAGGAACTGCACCGGATGGGGGCATTTTTGGCATGTTTTTAGGCTGTTTGCATCCATGATCTGCTGGTCCAAAACTTCAGCAGAGCTCTGGGCTTCCCATTCATTCATTCATTCATTCATTCATTCTTTCTTTCAATTTAACTGCCTTTCATTCTTTTTCATGCATGCTCACCTTGATCTTGGGCTCCTGAATCTGATGGAGCTTAGCTTCTAACCTAGTTAGGTTAGCTGGTAACGTTAAGCAAACGTCTGAATCCCATTTGGTTATGCACCAGAGATTCAAGATCTTCCACCCAAGAAAATGCTGGCTGGCATTTAGCCAACCCCAAACGCACGCACGGTTGGTCCACTTGCAATCACAGCTGTTGTAACCTATGTAGCTTAATAAGGAAAGACAGAAGATGCGTCTGAAACAACCTCAGTGGTGTTTCTGATTGCAGAGCTGTAGATTTCCTCTCAGTCTGAGGTTTTCTTCATGCTGGACACTGAAACAAATCCCTCAGAGACTGCAGTCCTCCGCTGGAAGTAAACGCTAGGTCGTGTCTGATACACATCTATAATCCCAGATTTTCCTCTGAGCGCAGACTCGGCTTGTTTTCCCTTCTCTCCTTTTCTCACCCCGTTTGAAGAAACCTCTCCAGCTGGAGGTGAATTGAGCAGTGAAAGCCCGGCCTCTAGCAGACGGAGGGCTGTACTGCAGCAGAGCCATCACTGTGCTTCTGGTGTTCAAACATCCCTTGTGAAAAAGAAGTACAGCTCTGGAAAAAAGTGCTATTTAAAGGTATATGTTTGAGTAATATTAACATCGTTGTTTTATTCTATAAACTACGGACAACATTTCTCCAAAATTCCAAATAAAAATATTCTCATTTAGAGCATTTATCTGGAGAAAAGGAGAAATGGCTGAAATAACAGAAAAAAAGATGCAGAGCTTTCAGAAAAAAGTGAAGAATGCTTTTTTTTCTGACTACAAAATACTATAAAATATAATAAAACAAATAAATCCAATAAACTAAAATAATTAATAGTTGTTGTTTTTTTTATTATTTTCATTGCATTGAACGCCAGAGTGTAATATTATATATTTTATATATATTGACCTTTTTATTTCATAAACCATACCTAAACAGCACAAAAAACATAAATAAATAGCTCTTACTTTGCCTTAATGGCTCTAGTACTACTGTTGTTAAAAAAAAAAACATTAAAAGAAAGAGAACAAATTGAATGACAAACGTTTGATTGGTACTGTGAACAAAAAAAATCTACTAAAGATAAGATTTATTAAATGATTACCACTCATGCCTATCCAAAACATCAAACGCCTTTTTTTTCAAGTTTACATTTAAACTTCCCTATTGGAAAATATTATTAATTTTTCATTCAAATTAAAACACATTTTTTCTAATTATTACGCAAACTGATATCCCATTGGTTTAATGTACTATCTCATTATTTTGTGATATTAAGTCATTATTTTGAAAGAAAAAAAAGTTTTGTTTTTCCAAAAGCAAACACCCTTGCTATCTCAAAATAATGACTTAGTATCTCAAAATAATGAGATAGCAGTTTACTTAATAAGAAGAAGCTATAAGTTCAAAACACACAAAAAAAACACATACAGGGTGAATCTATTTAAGTCTCTTTTATTGCTTACAAATCAAGAAAATGCAAAAAAATAAAATAAGAACGTATATAAATAATAGTTTTTATTATCTAAATAATAATCAGTTGATAATCTTATTATTACGTTTAATTTGTGTCTGGTTCCAGTTCACAAAAGGCACCGCTGGGATTCGAACCCAGGATCTCCTGTTTACTAGACAGGCGCTTTAACCAACTAAGCCACGGCGCCGCTGAGCAGCGCCCTCATATTACAGCTCAAATACGTGTAGCTGCACCGCGCGCGTCTCACCACAATACTGTTTATTTACCTGTTCACTGTTAGTTAACGCGGATTCTGTGTACCTCGATACCGGATATAAGAGCACGTGAGCGCTAAAACTACAGAAGTTAACAGGCAGTCAGGGTTTCTGCTGGATAAATGGTTTAGCTAAGCGAGTTAACGCTCTGTTTCCGTGTTCAGAGAGGCGGAGGAGCGGGCAGGTCTCTGAGTGGAGATTTCAGTCTACAGAAAACACATTTACTGATCACGCTGCTGCTGTTCTCCAACCGAGACACTGAGAAACACCTCCCACATTCTTCACACTGAAAAACAACAAATTAAAATACACATTTTACTCACAAACACGTTATTTTCTCTACGTTTTAAACATAAAACTTTATTTTTTTGTTTAAGGACTAAAGAACTAGAACTAGAGCCCAGAATGAAGTTCTTAATACTGACACATAATCAAAGATCTATCTATCTATCTATCTATCTATCTATCTATCTATCTATCTATCTATCTATCTATCTATCTATCTATCTATCTGTCTGTCTGTCTGTCAGTGTCTATCGATCTATTTATCCATCTGTCTGTCTATCTATCTATCTATCTATCTATCTGTCTGTCTGTCTGTCTGTCTGTCTGTCTATCTATCTGTCTGTCTGTCTGTCTGTCTGTCTATCTATCTATCTGTCTGTCTGTCTGTAAGAATCTCTCTACGCTCTACTGTTCTTGAGCTAATCTGAAGGCATCCGCTAACCCCAGTCTGTCCTTTTACACCGACCAGTCACTTCCACTGTGTTATAATATCACTGACAGTTGGCTGTGGAATATTTAGTAGTGAGGAAATTTCACAACTAGACTTATTCCGTAAGAGCTACATCCTATCACAGTTCCACACTGGAATTCACTGAGCTCCTGAGAGAGACCCATTCGTTCCCTAATATTTATAGAAGCCGTCTGCATGCCTAGGACTTTGGTTTCATACACCTGTGGCCATGGAAGTGATTGAAAACTAAGTTTAATGGTTTGAATGGGTAAGCGAATACTTTTGGCAATACAGTGAACATATCTATCTATTTATATGTCACCATGGGCTCTTTTGGGTTAAAAAGTGCCATGCTGTAAATGTTACCTTCACAATTTGAAAGCCCATTCCCTGTGTCCTCCTAGTCTCAATGACTGCAGGTATGTTTTCATACTGCTCAATATTCCATAGACGCACTGTACAGTCCTAAAACACACACACACACACACACACACACACACACACACACACACATCCAGTCAGCATATAGTAAAATGAGTGTGTGATGCTCCTTTTGGTCTTGTAGTCATTAGTCAACAAAACCTAATATCTAACCACTATAAAAAAGAGTTTTCCTGATTTTTCAAAACGTCTTCATAATTAAAAGTTTAAGATATAAACAAGTGTGGTTTTGTTGTAAATGCTCCAGAGAATTATTTTTATTTATTTATTTTTTTACCAAAGTTGGTGTTAGATTCACAAAAGCTTTCTTGAGAAAAAAAAACCTTACGAAGGATTTTAAAATAACCTTTATCAAAATTCTATATAAAACAAGATATCTTTAACACCTCAGGACTCATCAGTAACATTAATACATTCTAATAATAATCTGCTGAGTATGAATAGTGCACCTTTGAGGAAGAGATGACCCAGTTCTTATCTGTGCTGATGTTGACATCTGTCACCCAGTCCGAATGGCCCTGCATTAAAAATGTATAAAGCCTATTCACAGCAATCCTGAGTGATGTTATGCAGCTTCATTTGAATTAGGTGAAATAATTCCTTTGAAGAAATGAATTTACCTTCAGTATTAGAGTTTTCCTGAGTCCCCTCATGTCCCACAGTGTTACAGTCCTATCATAAGCCCCAGATACCAGAACTGAAGCTGTTGATCAGATCATTTGATTTGTATTATGGGCACAATGGCAAACATATGCTGCAGTACTTGCATTGTATTTTGACTATATAATACAAGCAAATACCAATTAGTACCATCACTGGAGAAAGCACAGGAGCTGACGCAACCATCGTGGCCCTTTTTGAGCTGCACTCCTCCCTTGGTGCGAAACGAACCCGCCCTTATATCCCACAGTTGCAGGGTCCGGTCCCATGATGCTGTGCAGAGGTACTGGCCATTAGAGGTGAAACAACAGCTGGAAATTACATTGGTGTGGGCACTTGGGTGGATAGAAGATAAAAAAAGAGGTTACAATATTTACATCAGTTTAGTAGGCTCAGTACAAAAGAATAGAAGCAAATGTTAGACTGTTGTGGGTTGTCTAAATATACTGTAGATCATCCTGAATGTAACAGCTCTGGAAAATATTAAGAGACAACTTCAGTTTCTGAATCAGTTTCTCTGATTTTGCTATTTATAGGTATATGTTTAAGTAAAATGAACAATGTTGCTTTAGTCTATAAACGTCAGGCAACACCTCTCCCAAATTCCAAATAAAAATATTCTCATTAAGAGCATTTATTTGCAGAAAAAGAGAAATGGGTGAAATAAAAAAAAAAGATGCAGAGCTTTTAGACCTCAAATAATGCAAATAAAACAAATTCACATTAATAAAGTTTTAAGAGTTCGGAAATCAATATTTGGTGGAATAACCCTGGTTTTTAATCACAGTTATCACGCATCTTTGCATGTTCTCCTCCACCTCCAGTCTTACACACTGCTTTTTGGACAACGTTATGCCACTCCTGGTGCAAAAATTCCAGCAGTTCAGCTTGGATGATGGTTGTGATCATCTATCTTCCTCTTTTATATATTTCAGAGCTTTTTTAACTTGGTAAATTCAAAGAAACTTATCATTTTTAAGTGGTCTCTCATTTTTTCCAGAGCTGTATATAGCAATATATTACACGTGCATGTATATAACCACAGTAAACTGACAGTATACACAGGAATCTACCAAACCCTTCCTATGTTACACTACAATTATTGTTCAAAGGGAAGATGTAGGAGAAGCTAAGCATCCCAAACACAGAGTTATGTCTGTACCTGTTAATGGACAGAGTGGTTTTGTGTGAGCAGAGGTCCCATAATTTAATGGATCTGTCCGCTGATACGCTTGCCAAGTGCTGACTCTGGGCATCGAACTGACAGCTCGTTATTGTGGACTTATGATGGCCTAAGAGATGGATACACAGAGTTGTTTGCTCGTATTAATGAAATGGAAGAGAGTACACAAAAAAAACACTGCCTCAAAGACAAGCACAATCCAAACATTGATTTGAAACAGTGAAAATAACAGGCACTAATTACTGAATTACTGCTAATTACAATGATCTCACACCCTAAAAAAATATATGAGCTAGATTGCACTGGGCAATACGCCCAGAGAAACCTTACCTACACTATAGATTGTAAATGCATAGTATATCATGTCTTGCTGGACCAAAGTGTTTTTATGATCACTTTTGTTAATTACCAGTCGTTTTTTTATCTCACAGCCCTAAAAAGACATCATCTCTTGGCGCCATTTCTTGGCTATGGATGTTTTTGTTTATGAAAGGGATGTGCAATACAGCAAAGTGCAGCCTGCAGTTGCTCCCATAAATGCTTGTTTGTCAAAAATCTGGCAACCGTCCCGTTCAAAAAACTGTTGCAATCTGCTGGACACTTCCTGGAAAACCCTTGCTGTGTGTGGGTGAGCATTATCCTGCTGAAAAATGGTGTTTGAAAGTCCTGCCATGAGAGCAAACACATGTGGCTGCAGGATGTTCTGCACATTTCACTGAACTGTTAGTGTCCCTTGTTTCACTACTAGAGTTTAGATTCTCTGCCCGAGCCCGAACTCGACCGAATGCCCAATCTGAACTTGGGTCGGGTTGGGACGATATTTCCAACCACTTTCCTCGAGCCTGGTTCTTAAATAAAAAAATAGGTCAATCCTTCTTCAATGTTGCAATGTTGTTAATTAACATCATGCTGAACAGATTTCGCTCATTTAAACAGCATGAAAATGTTTTTAAAAGCTTACTGTTAACACTCTACTTACTAAAAATATGTTGGGTTTAAATTGGGCTTGGGCCAGGTTGGGCTGTTTTTTTAGGGCCCGATCTAAGCTCTATTCACTACTAGGGGTGACCAAGATCATCACACCAGCAGATGGGACATAATTGAAGGGTCAGATACCAAACACAACCTAGATTCACTGGTAAAAAAAGATCTAATTCCAATTCATAGGAATGATTTGGGAATTGACTGATCTGCTGCTAATATTTTCAGGTTTGGGGTTGTGATTGGCGTGGAACATAGAAGACCAACCACATGATATAATGAAATATAATAGGCATAATATTTTGGCTGATTTGTGTGTAATTGGGACTAGGATGTCTATTCATTTTATTTATTCAGATTTGTATAGATTGCACCTAATAAATTGTATATTTTACTAATATAAGTTAAAAAACTGTGCCAGAAAGCACATCTGTGCTGCCATTAGTAATTATACCTGAAACCTGAAAACATATTTACATATACACAGGGTAAGACACCCTTTTATTTCAGAAACGCAATATGACAGCTTTCAAGATGGCAACCATGTTCTTGACATAGACGAAAAGATAGCCCCCTCACCAGTTACTAGCTGGGATATTCAGATATGTAATTTTCCCTTTCATTCCAAAAATAAAAAAAACATTTGTGACATTTAAACCACCCTGTATATTGTGAAAGTGTTATTAGATCATATCAAATGGGTCGAAAATATAATGATATAAAATTTATCACACATTTTGCTTCACCTTTCAAGTAATGCAGTCTCTGTCCTGTGTCTGCACAGTTGAGGTAGAGAGCACTCTCCATGTCTGAGGCTGAAGCCACATACTTCCCATCCCCCGACACGCTGCATGACATCAATATACCTCCCTGTGTTTTTGTCCACTAAAAACACACACATAAGGACTGTATTAGTGAATGTTTAATATTTGATTTCCTTATTCTTCTGATAATGTTAAAATAAAAATCAGAACCAGGGCCGGGCGATATGATCAAAATTTGTATCACAATATATTTCTCAGTTTCTTTCTAAACAAAATAATTCCTATTTTTGATATGAACAATATAAAAGCCACAGAAAACCTGCCAAAAATGCCCACAATGGATCTATGTGAGTGCCAACATATGATGGCAATTAATGTTATAACCATGCTCCTTGTGGAGTGGGATAAAGTTATCTAAAAGCAGTGTGTAAGACTGGTGGAGGAGAACATGCCAAGATGCATGAAAACTGTGACTAAAAAACAGGGTTATTCCACCAAATATTGATTTCTGAGCTCTTAAAACATGTTTTCTTTGCATTATTTGAGGTCTGAAATCTCTGCATCTTTTTTGTTATTTCAGCCATTTCTCATTTTCTGCAAATAAATGCTCTAAATGACAATATTTTTATTTGGATTTTGGGACAAATGTCCGTAGTTTTTAGAATAAAACAGCAATATTCATTGGCCTCTGATTTTTTTCCAGAGCTGTATAAATGTATATATATAGTGAAATGATTGAGAGAAAAAATTAAACAGGAGGTCAACAAAAGAAAATGAGTGTGTAATTTGAGACTGTGGTTATTGTGAGTGTGTGTTTGTTGGTGGTGGGCGTTTTTAATAACATGACATTTATATTAAATGCCTGGAATTATTGTCTAGCTCTACCCAGAAAGGTGATGAAATAAAGATGGAGTGGAATATGAATGCGGATATGAATAATTCACCAGTATTTTGCCGGTCTCCAGGTCCCAGGCATTCACCTTCTTATCCCAGGAGGATGTTATTACTCTGAGGGGGGCCAGGTACCAGAAACAAAGGAAGAAAAAAAAATTGTGACGTGATTACATCAGTGAAAATCCTATATCTCTCCCACTATCTAGATCAATATTTTAGTGAATATATTGACCAAATATGCATAATAATTCCATATATGTAATGAAAATAGCATATAGCAATGGAAGTACTCCATTTAAACAAACTTAATTGCTTCAAGTCAAATACCTATATATACAGTAACATCAAATATATTTATATATTAGTGATATTACACATCTGCATCATATTATATGACCATGACTCCTGTCAGCATTTAGCACAGTGATGAAAAGAACACAGAGTGATGTGTTAATTAATGGATGCTGCTGGAGAGAAAGTGATTACAGCGGCACAGAGACACCCCACTGAGAGTACTCTGCTTCCAGCGTTGCCTGGCAACAGCGTCCGTGGCAGCAGGGTGCGCAAACAAAGGCCAGAGCAATAAAAGACCCTGACAAGGAGACTGTAATTGGAGACTGTGGTGTGTGTGTGTGTGTGTGTGTAAGTGTGTGTTTGTAGGTGGAGGACGCTTTCAATAACATGACATTTTATTTAGGGGCCAAATGGATATTAAATGCCTTGGCTTTGGCAGGTCTTTAATCAGGTTGAGTTACTGACTGTGTGCATCATACAGTTTCAGTTCTATTGTATGCAAACCTTCTACACTACATGTCCAAATGTTTATGGACAGTCTTTTTAAAGGGGACATACAGCTCTGAAGAAAAAATTAAGAGACCACTTCAGTTTCTCAATCAGTTTCACCCTTCACCGGTCAAGAAATCAGCTCCAGAACACTTGAGTATTCCATTCCATTCCAAGTTTCAGCAGCATTTTACTGTTCTACTATAAAATCAAATGTTGACCACACTATGTGGTTTCAAACTTTAAACCTGCTTGTTTCTCCTTCTTTACCTGTTTGTTTTTGGGACCAAACAGCAACTAGTGATGGCTGCAGAATGTCCTCCTTTCAGCACCATAAGCTGAGTCCCTGTCTCCACATCCTACAAGAGGAAACAAAATGACTTAATTTTACAATGTTACAGCAGCAACTGGATATCAAAGCAGACAAAAGTAAAAAAGAGGGGGCGCCGAGTGGTCCAGCGGTCTAAGGCGCTGCCACCATGAGCAGGAGGTCGCAGGTTCGAACCCCAGCTCATGCAGCTTTGCCATCAAGCTGCCGGCATCAGAGGGAGCAAAAATTGGCCCTGCTCCCTCTGGGTGGGTAGATGGCGCTCTCTCCCCACATCACTCCTAGGGTAATGTCTGCAGCACAGGGCGTCTGTGAGCTGATGTACCGGAGCCGAGCCGCTGTGCTCCAAGCTCGCTGGCTGCTTGGCAATGCTGCATCGGCAGCAGCTCGAAAAGAAGCGATACACATGTATCGTTAGTCTTCGCCCTCCTGGTGTGTTGTGGCATTACTAGTGATAGGGGGACTCCTCTATGGGTTGGGTAATTGGCCGTGTAAATTGGGGAGAAAAATTAGAAATAAAATTATATATAAAAAAAGAGTAAAAATGAAGTATCAGCGCTATAAACATTATAAATGGGTATTACTGGGTTGGGTAATTGGCCGTGTAAATTGGGGAGAAAAATTAGAAATAAAATTATATATAAAAAAAGAGTAAAAATGAAGTATTAGCGCTATAAACATTATAAATAAAAAATATCACTGGGTTGGGTATTACTTTGTTGGGTAATTGGCCGTGTAAATTGGGGAGAAAAATTAGAAATAAAATTATATATAAAAAAAGAGTAAAAATGAAGTATTAGCGCTATAAACATTATAAATAAAAAACACAGTACCAGTCAAAGGTTTTGACACCACTGCAGCACAGTGCTTTTTCATCATTTTTAATATTTAATAAACAAAAAGTGTTAAACAAAACTAAATATGATATATACTTCAGACGTAGCACCTCTTGCTTAAAAAAATATATGAATATTGAATGGTCAAATCATCAATTGTAGATGAAAAATATAAAGTTCTGCATCATATATGTGTGAATTGTGTGTAAGAGTACATAGAGTATATAGAAAGTGTATATATATTCTAAGAAGGAAGGAAGACAAGAAGTCATACATCCTTGAAACTAAGAAAATCTCAAATACACCCTGCTACTAAAGTGAGAAGGACTTAAATGGCCGGTTTGTTGAATCCTCTCACCCAGAATATTGCAGTCTGGTCACGGGAGCCGGTGAGAAGTCGAGTGTCACTGAAGCAAAACTGGCAGCTGGAGACAGAGTCAGCATGTCCCCTCAACACCTTTACTGGGATCTACAGCAGTGACAGCACATGATCATAAACTATAAATATGTGTGAACAAAATTCCACACCATAAAAAGCTATTAAATGGGGTGGTTTATTAAAGTGCTTCATGTAATACAGGCATTTTTATAGGCCTTTTTCTAGAGCTAAATGTTTTTTTTATGTATTATACCATTTGTACACAATATATTACACAGTCCAATAAAAAGCAAAAAAGTTAAAAGGCTTATATACAGCTCTGGAAAAATAAGAGACCACTTAAAAATGATGAGTTTCTTAGATTTTACCAAATTGAAAACCTCTGGAATAAAATCAAGAGGATGATCATAACCATCAAATCAAGCTGAACTGCTTGAATTTTTGCACCAGGAGTGGCAAGTTATCCAAAAGCAGTGTGTAAGACTGGTGGAGGAGAATATGTCAAGATGCATGAAAAAAACAGGGTTATTCCACCAAATATAAATTTTTGAACTTCTAAAACTTGAATGAATATGAACTTGTTTACTTTTCATTATGTGAGGTCTGAAAGCTCTGCATCTTTTTTGTTATTTTAGCCATTTCTCATTTTCTGCAAATAAATGCTCTAAATGACAATATTTATTTTTGGAATTTGGGAGAAATGTTGTCTGTAGTTTGTAGAATAAAACAACAATGTTCCTTTTACTCAAACATATACCTATAAATAGCAAAATCAGAGAAACTGATTTAGAAAATGAAGTTTTCCAGAGCTGCATGTTATGTTGTTCTGTGCTGAGAAAATTTGACACAAACACTGATTTAGCTTAATTGCTTCATATAAACCCAGTCATTTTGG